>NC_135977.1:3926649-4157383 GCF_053455715.1 Rhinoraja longicauda
GGCGCAGAGGATGTTTGCTGTCCGATGGGGCCTTGCACACCAGCCTGTGAGTGAAGATGGGACATGACAATAACACAATCTTGACTTCTTTCTTGAAGTTACTTTTGAATGACGTGTCAGATGAAGCCCACGCCTGCCCCCTTCTGTACAATCCAGTTATTGCGCCTTGTCTCCCCATTATTCTGTAGAACCTCACAGTGCCAGAGACCCCGGTTCCATCCTGACTACGGGCGCTGTCTGTACGGAGTTTGTACGTTCTCCCCGTGATCTGCGTGGGTTTTCTCCGGGTGCTCCGGTTTCCTCCCACACACCAAAGACGTGCAGGTTTGTAGCTTAATTGGCTTTGGTAAATTGTAAATCTTTTTTTAAAATTTCAAAATATACCTCATTCGAGAAGTAAATATATACAAAACATGTTCCTTCCAAAACACCATCCGACATTCTCGGAGGCTATACATACATTCAATACATACATTCAATACACCAATTGCACAAAATTAACCCCCACCTTTGACAATAGACAATAGGTGCAGGAGGAGGCCATTCGGCCCTTCGAGCCAGCACCGCCATTCAATGTGATCATGGCTGATCATTCTCAATCAGTACCCCGTTCCTGCCTTCTCCCCATACCCCCTGACTCCGCTATCCTTAAGAGCTCTATCCAGCTCTCTCTTGAATGCATTCAGAGAATTGGCCTCCACTGCCTTCTGAGGCAGAGAATTCCACAGATTCACAACTCTCTGACTGAAAAAGGTTTTCCTCATCTCAGTTCTAAATCAATAATCAATAGTCAATAGTCGTTTATTTGTTACATACACATAAATGTGTAGTGAAATGAAACATTACCCGCAGTTAAACAATAAGACCAATAAGAATAATCAATAAAAATGCAATAACACATACAATCACAACTAACACCAAACAAAAAGAAACATCCATCACAGTGAGTCTCCTCCAGTCCCTCCTCACTGTGATGGAAGGCCAAAAATGTCTTTTTCTCTTCCCTGCCGTCTTCTCCCGCGGTCAGGCTGTTGGATTTGCCACGTCGGGGCGGTCGGGGCTCCCGATATTGAAGCCGCCGCTGGGCGGTGAAAGGTCAACGGCCTATTTCAGGCCGCGCCGGAGGGTGAAAGGTCCATGGCGGGCCGACCCAAGCCCCGCGATTCGGGGCGGGCGAACACGCTGCCTCTGCCGCTGCCGGAGCTCCCGATGTCGGCCCCCATCCAGGGGCCTGCGGGCTTCCGACGTCCACGCGGCCCGCGCCGGAGCCTCCGGAGACGAGTCGCAGCCGCTCCCGTAGCATCCGCAGGCAGCCAGCGCCGCAGGTGGTGAGTCCGGGCCGCGGGCTCTGCGAACCAGAGCCCCAGGTGGTCCCAGGTGCATGGCCGGTGGTAGGCCGCAGCGGGAACGGAGACACGACACAGAAACAAAGGTTGCGTCTCCGTTCGGGAGAGAGAATTTTACAGTTCCCGTTCCCTCCCACCCCCCCAAACATAACATACAAACACTACACCATATTAAAACTACAATTCATACAAAAACAACAAAAAACACAAAAGATAGACGGACTGCAGGCAAGCCGCAGCTGCGACGGCAGCGCTGGCTCAATGCCTACCCCTTATTCTTAAACTGTGGCCCCTTGTTCTGGACTCCCCCAACATTGGGAACATGTTTCCTGCCTCTAACGTGTCCAACCCCTTAATAATCTTATACGTTTCGATAAGATCTCCTCTCATCCTTCTAAATTCCAGTGTATACAAGCCTAGTCGCTCCAGTCTTTCAACATATGATAGTCCCGCCATTCCGGGAATTAACCTAGTAAACCTACGCTGCACGCCCTCAATAGCAAGAATATCCTTCCTCAAATTTGGAGAACAAAGCTGCACACAGTACTCCAGGTGCGGTCTCACTAGGGCCCTGTACAACTGCAGAAGGACCTCTTTGCTCCTATACTCAACTCCTCTTGTTATGAAGGCCAACATTCCATTGGCTTTCTTCACTGCCTGCTGTACCTGCATGCTTCCTTTCAGTGACTGATGCACTAGGACACCCAGATCTCGTTGTACGTCCCCTGTTGCTAACTTGACACCATTCAGATAATACTCTGCCTTCCTATTCTTACCACCAAAGTGGATAACCTCACACTTATCCACATTAAACTGCATCTGCCATGCATCCGTCCACTCACACAACCTGTCCAAGTCACCCTGCAACCTCATAGCATCTTCCTCACAGTTCACACTACCACCCAGCTTTGTATCATCTGCAAATTTGCTAACGGTACTTTTAATCCCTTCATCCAAGTCATTAATGTATATTGTAAATAGCTGCGGTCCCAGCACCGAGCCTTGCGGTACCCCATTAGTTACTGCCTGCCATTCTGAAAGGGACCCATTTATCCCCACTCTTTGCTTTCTGTCTGTCAACCAATTTTCTATCCATGTCAGTACCCTACCTCCAATACCATGTGCTCTAATTTTGCCCACTAATCTCCTATGTGGAACCTTGTCAAAGGCTTTCTGAAAGTCGAGGTACACCACATCCACCGGCTCTCCCCTGTCAATTTTCCTGGTTACATCCTCAAAGAATTCCAGAAGATTAGTCAAGCATGATTTCCCCTTCGTAAATCCATGCTGACTCAGAACAATCCTGTTACTACTATCCAAATGCTCCGCAATTTCGTCTTTTATAATTGACTCCAGCATCTTCCCCACCACTGATGTCAGACTAACTGGTCTATAATTTCCCGTTTTCTCTCTCCCTCCTGTCTTAAAAAGTAGGACAACATTAGCTACCCTCCAATCCACAGGAACTGATCCTGAATCTATAGAACATTGGAAAATGATCACCAATGCGTCCACAATTTCTAGCGCCACCTCCTTAAGTACTCTGGGATGCAGACCATCAGGCCCTGGGGATTTATCAGCCTTCAGTCCCATCAGTCTACCCAACACCATTTCCTGCCTAATGTGGATTTCCTTCAGTTCCTCCATCACCCTAGGATCTCTGGCCACTAGAACATCTGGGAGATTGCTTGTATCTTCCTTAGTGAAGACAGATTCAAAGTACCGGTTCAACTCGTCTGCCATTTCCTTGTTTCCCATAATAAATTGCCCCGCTTCTGTCTTCAAGGGACCCACATTTGCCTTGACTATTTTTTTCCTCTTTACATTCCTAAAAAAGCTTTTACTATCCTCCTTTATATTATTGACTAATCCCAGGAATACCTGCTATTGCTGTTCCACCATCTTCCCTGCGAGGGCCTCCTTCCAGTCAATTCTGGCCAGCTCATGCCTCATGCCTCTGTAATCCCCTTTGCTATACTATAATACTGACACATCCGATTTTCCCTTCTCCCTCTCAATTTGTAGAGTAAAACTTATCATATTGTGATCACTGCATCCTAATGGCTCTTTTACCTCGAGTACCCTTATCAGATCAGGTTCATTACACAACACTAAATCCAGAATTGCCTTCTCCCTGGTAGGCTCCAGTACAAGCTGTTCTAAGAATCCATCTCGGAGACACTCCACAAACTCTCTTTCCTGGGGTCCATTACCAACCTGATTTTCCCAGTCTACCTGAATGTTGAAATCTCCCATAACCACCGTAGCATTACATTTGCGACACGCCAATTTTAGCTCTTGATTCAACTTGCACCCTATGTCGAGGCTACTGTTTGGGGGCCTGTAGATAACTCCCATTAGGGTCTTTTTACCCTTACAATTCCTCATTTCTACCCATACTGATTCTACATCTCCTGGTTCTATGTCACCCCTTGCAAGGGAGTGAATATCATTCCACACCAACAGAGCGACCCCACCCCCTCTGCCCACCTGTCTGTCTTTTCTATACGTTGTGTACCCCTGAATATTCAGTTCCCAGCCCTGGTCCTCTTGTAGCCATGTCTCAGTGATTCCCACAACATCATACTTGCCAATGTCTAACTGAGCCTCAAGCTCATCCACTTTATTTCTTATACTTAGCGCATTTAAATACAACACTTTAACTTCGGTATTCACCTCCCCTCTCACACCGGTCACCACTGGTCCTGACCTTACTCTCTTATCCCATCGAGAACTTCCCTCCCCATTCATTCTAGAGTCCTTTGCAATTTCTCCTGTATTTGCTTCCGCTTTAACTCCATCTCCATATTCCCAGTTTGTCAACCCCTCCCCCCCCCACTACTTAGTTTAAAGCCACACTTGTAGCACTAGCAAACCTACCTGCCAGAATGTTGGTTCCCCCTGCTGTTAAGGTGTAACCCGTCCCTTTTGTACAGGTCACCCCTACCGCAGAAGAGATCCGTTGTCTAGAAATCTAAATCCCTGCTCCCTGCACCAGCCCCTCAGCCATACATTCATATCCCCGATCTCTCTGTTCCTGCCCTCACCAGCACGAGGTACAGGTAGCAGTCCAGAAACATCCACCCTAGACGTCCGACTTCTCAGTCTTCTTCCTAACTCTCTAAACTCACGTTGCAGTATCTCCTTCCTCTTCCTCCCGACGTCGTTCGTGCCCACATGCAAAACTACTTCCAGTTGATCGCCTTCCCTCGCTAGGATGTTCTGAAGCCGGTCCGTGATGTCTTGAACCCTGGCACCAGGGAGGCAACAGACCATCCTCGAGTCCCGCCTGTCGCCACAGAATCTACTGTCCGTACCTCGGACAATGGAGTCACCCACTACTATGGCTCTTCCTGACTTCCCGGTCTCCCCGGTCGAGTCTCCTTGCCTGGATTAGAGCCACCAACCTGTCCGCCGCTCGGACTGGAAGCGTCTTCTGCCCCAACAGCTCCCAAGAGGGTGTACCTGTTTGCAATAGGCACAGCCACCGTGATCTCCTGTAGTCCATGTTTGCTCCCCCCTGAAATGGTCTCCCACCTTCGCTCGACCTGAACTCTTGGCGTGACAGCCTCACAGTAGGTCTTGTCCAGGAAACTCTCGCATTCCCGGATGGCCCTGAGGTCATCCAGCTGCTTTTCCAACCCCACCACACGTCCATTCAGGAGCCGCACCTGGATACAGTTCTTGCAGGTGTAGCTCCCAGAAGCCCCAGCGGTGTCCCTACCTTCCCACATCCTGCAGGGAACACACTGCACCAACTTGTCCGCCATTACTTTAGTGAAGTCAAAAACAATTCAGGCGCAAATGGAGGTTGCAAGATGGATTCAACAATGGCTGAATGGGAGATACCAGAGGGTAATGGTTGACAATTGTATGTCAGGTTGGAGGCCAGTGTCTAGTGGAGTACCCCAAGGATCTGTGTTGGGTCCACTGTTGTTTGTCATTTACATTAATGATCTGGATGATGGTGTGGCAAATTGGATTAGTAAATATGCAGATGATACTAAGATAGGTGGTGTAGTTAATAATGAAGTAGAGTTTCAAAGTCTACAGAGAGACTTGGGCCTTTTGGAAGGGTGGGCTGAAAGATGGCAGATGGAGTTTAATGCTGATAAGTGTGAGGTGCTGCATTTTGGTAGGACAAATCAAAATAGGACGTACAGGGTAAATGGTAGGGAATTGAGGAATGCAGTGGAACAGAGGGATCTGGGAATCACTGTGCATTGTTCCCTGAAGGTGGAATCTCATGTGGATAGGGTGGTGAAGAAGGCATTTGGTATGCTTGCCTTTATAAATCAGAGCATCGAATATAGAAGTTGGGATGTAATGTTAAAATTGTACAGGGCGTTGGTGAGGCCAAATCTGGAGTATGGTGTGCAGTTCTGGTCGCCAAATTATAGGAAGGATGTCGACAAAATGGAGAGGGTACAGAGGAGATTTACTAGAATGTTGCCTGGGTTTCAGCACTTAAGCTACAGAGAGAGGTTGAATAGGTTGGGTCTTTATTCTTTGGAGCGTAGAAGGTTGAGGGGGGACTTGATAGAGGTTTTTAACATTTTAAGAGGGACGGACAGAGTTGACGTGGGTAGGCTTTTCCCTTTGAGAGTGGGGAAGATTCCAACAAGGGGACATAGCTTCAGAATTGAGGGACAAAAGTTTAGGGGTAACATGAGGGGTAACTTCTTTACTCAGAGGGTGGTGGCTGTATGGAATGGGCTTCCGGTGGAAGTGGTGGAGGCAGGCTCGATTTTATTGTTTAAGAGTAAATTGGATAGGTATATGGATAAGAGGGGATTGGAGGGTTATGGTCTGAGAGCAGGTAGATGAGACTAGGTCAGGGAGAATGGTCGGCGTGGACTGGTAGGGCCGAACGGGCCTGTTTCCGTGCTGTAGTTGTTATATGGTTATATGGTTATAAGCGTATCCTCCTCACCTCAGCCTCCTACTTTAATTGATCAACCAATCCAGGTACTCTCTTCTATACTGCCTTCCTGACAAGCTTGGAGTTAGTTTTAGGTTGGTTTGTTCTGGCCCTTAGGGTCCTGTAGCGCCTCCCAGAGGGCAGGAGAGCAAACAAGTCAAGTCAAGTCAAGTCAATTTATTTGTATAGCACATTTAAAAACAACCCACGTTGACCAAAGTGCTGCACATCTGACTAGGAAAAAAAGAAACATACAGTGGCAGGCAGCCAAAACACAACGGCGCGGCCATCTTGAACAAAATGTTAATTCAATCACCCACAGTCCAACAATAAAAGCACTAAACAGGCACCCAAATTACCCAACCCCCAAAACCCCCCAAAACACAGTCCAACAATAGAAGCATTAAATAGGCATTCAAATCACACACCCCAAAACCCCCAAAAACACAGTCCAACAATAAAAGCATCAAACAGGCACTCAAACCACCCAACCCCAAAAACACACAAAAAAGAAACATCCATCAAAGAAACATCCATCACAGGGAGTCTCCTCCAGTCCTCTCTCTCCTCACTGTGATGGAAGGCCACAATGTCTTTCCCTTCTCCTGCTGTCCTCGCCCGCGGTCAGGTTGTTGTTCCTGGATGTGTGCTGTCCCTAATTATATTTCTGGCCCAGTTTAGACAACGCGAGCTGGAGATGTCCTTCAGAGAAGGCAGTGGACAGCCGATAATTTTCTCTGCTGTCTTAATAACCTTCTGGTGGGGCCTTCTGGTCTGCAGCTGATCAGCCAGCATACCACACTATGGTGCAGTGTGCCAGTAAGCTATCAATGGTGGAGCGGTAGAAGGTCACCAGCAGATTCCCCTTCAGTTTGTTTTTCCAGAGCAGTCTTAAAAAGTGCACTTTAACCTCATATGATTTTTAAAAATTACAAATCTCTTATATATGCTATTGCAGACATATACATATTAACACATGTGATCACACACGCAGATGTGCAGCACTTTGGTCAACGTGGGTTGTTTTTAAATGTGCTATACAAATAAAATTGACTTGACTTGACATACATGTTGTGTCACAGCTTAAGGATAAGGGGGAAGTCTTTTAGGACCGAGATGAGAAAACATTTCTTCACACAGAGAGTAGTGAGTCTGTGGAATTCTCTGCCACAGAAGGTAGTTGAGGCCATTTCATTGGCTATATTTAAGAGGGAGTTAGATGTGGCCCTTTTTGCTAAAGGGATCAGGGGGTATGGAGAGAAGGCAGGTACAGGCTACTGAGCTGAATGATCAGCCATGATCATATTGAATGGCGGTGCAGGCTCGAAGGGCCGAATGGCCTACTCCTGCACCTATTTTCTATGTTTCTATGTTGATACGTATAGCATCACATACACGTACATGTTAACACATTAATCACATACACATACATGTTAATACGTACATGTGATCAGTTCAGTTTAGTTTATTGTCACGTGTACAGTGAAAAACTTTTTGTTGCGTGCTAACCAGTCAGCGGAAAGACAATTCACGATTACAATCGATCCATTGACAGAGGACAGGTACACGATAAGGGAATAACGTTTAGTGCAAGGTAAAGCCAGCAAAGTCCGATCAAGGATAGTCCGAGGGTCACCGATGAGGTAGATAGTAGAAGAGTCACGACCGGAAATGTCACCCATTCCTTCTCTCCAGATATGCTGCCTGTCCCGCTGAGTTACTCCTGCATTTTGTATCTACCAGTAGTTCAGCACTGCTCTCTGGTTGTGGTAGGATGGTTCAGTTGCCTGATAACAGCCGGGAAGAAACTGTCCCTGAATCTGGAGGTGTGCGTTTACACACTCCTGTACCTTTAGCCTGATGGGCTTCATGTCAGCAATCTCTAGTATCACATGTATGTTCCAGCATCCAACACATACATGTTGCATGTGAGTGTGGGCCACACACACACTACACTCAAACACACACACACACACTGACGCGTACACTGACACTCACATACACATATATACATATATTGTACACACACACACTCATACATATATTCATATATATGAATACACATACACACACATACATATATATTTATACACACACACTCATACATATATTCATATATATGAATACATATACACACACATACATATATATTTATACATACACACACACACTCATACATATATATTTAAGGTAGACGCAAAATGCTGGAGTAACTCAGCGGGACAGGCAGCATCTCTGGAGAGAAGGAATGGGTGACGTTTTGGGTCGAGACCCTTCTTCAGATTTCTTTAAACCAACATCTGCAGTTCTTTCCAATACACATATATTTATACATATACACATATACTCATACATATACACAGTGCCCTCAATGTTTGGGACAAGGACACATCATTTATTTATTTGCCTCTTTACTCCACAATTTGAGATTTGTAATTTAAAAAATCACATGTGGTTAAAGTGCACATTGTCAGATTTTATTAAAGGGTATTTTTTATTCATTTTGGTTTCACCATGTAGAAATTACAGCTGAGTTTATACATAGTCCCCCCATTTCAGGGCATCATAATGTTTGGGACATATGGCTTCACAGGTGTTTGCTCAGGTGTGTTTAATTGCCTCCTTAATGCAGGTATAAGAAGTAAGAATAGAAAGGCAGATTATGATCTGAATGGTGTCAAGTTAGGAAGAGGGGATGTTCAACGAGATCTGGGTGTCCTAGTGCATCAGTCACTGAAAGGAAGCATGCAGGTACAGCAGGCAGTGAAGAAAGCCAATGGAATGTTGGCCTTCATAACAAGAGGAGTTGAGTATAGGAGCAAAGAGGTCCTTCTACAGTTGTACCGGGCCCTGGTGAGACCGCACCTGGAGTACTGCGTGCAGTTTTGGTCTCCAAATTTGAGGAAGGATATTCTTGCTATTGAGGGCGTGCAGCGTAGGTTCACTAGGTTAATTCCCGGAATGGCGGGACTGTCGTATGTTGAAAGGCTGGAGCAATTAGGCTTGTATACACTGGAATTTAGAAGGATGAGGGGGGATCTTATTGAAACATATAAGATAATTAGGGGATTGGACACATTAGAGGCAGGAAACATGTTCCCAATGTTGGGGGAGTCCAGAACAAGGGGCCACAGTTTAAGAATAAGGGGTAGGCCATTTAGAACGGAGATGAGGAAGAACTTTTTCAGTCAGAGAGTGGTGAAGGTGTGGAATTCCCTGCCTCAGAAGGCAGTGGAGGCCAGTTCGTTGGATGCTTTCAAGAGAGAGCTGGTTAGAGCTCTTAAGGATAGCGGAGTGAGGGGGTATGGGGAGAAGGCAGGAACGGGGTACTGATTGAGAGTGATTAGCCATGATCGCATTGAATGACGGTGCTGGCTCGAAGGGCTGAATGGCCTACTCCTGCACCTATTGTCTATTGTCTATTGTCTCTCAGCACCTAGTCTTTCCTCCAGTCTTTCCATCACCTTTGGAAACTTTTATTGCTGTTAATCAACATGAGGACCAAAGTTATGCCAATGAAATTCAAAGAAGCCATTATGAGACTGAGGAACAAGAATAAAACTGTCAGAGACATCAACCAAACTTTAGGCTTACCAAAGTCAACTGTTTGGAACAGCAATAAGAAGAAAGAGAGCACTGGTGAGCTTACTAATCGCAAAGGGACTGGCAGGCCAAGGAAGACCTCCACAGCTGATGACAGAAGAATTCTCTCTATAATAAAGAAAAATCCTCAAACACTTGTCTGACAGATCAAAAACACTCTTCAGGAGTCAGGTGTGGATTTGTCAATGACCACTGTCCGCAGAAGACTTCATGAACAGAAATACAGGGGCTGCACTGCAAGATGCAAACCACTGGTTAGCCACAAAAACAGGATGGCCTGGTTACAATTTGCCAAGAAGCACTTAAAAGAGCAACCACAGTTTTGGAGAACGGTCTTGTGGACAGATGAGACGAAGATGAACTTATATTAGAGTGATGGCAAGAGAAAAGTATGAAGGAGAGAAGGAACTGCCCAAGATCCAAAGCATACCACCTCATCTGTGAAACACGGTGGTGGGGGTGTTATGGCCTGGGCATGTGTGGCTGCTGAAGGTACTGGCTCACTTATCTTCATTCAAGATTCAAGATATCTTTATTTGTCATCCAAAAAACAATTTTTTTGGACGAAATTTAGTCACCCACAGTCCAACAATAAAAGCAATAAAATAAGCAAATTACACAACCCCAACCAACACACAAAAAAAAAGAAACATCCATCACAGTGAGTCTCCTCCAGTCACCTCCTCACTGTGATGGAAGGCCAGAATGTCTTTTCCTTTTCTCTTCCCCTGCCGTCTTCTCCCGCGGCCAGGCTGGTGTCGCTGCCACGTTCCAGGCCGCGCCGGACGGTGAAAGGTCCGCGGCGGGCCGACCCAAGCCCCGCGATCCGGGGTGGGTGAACACGCTGCTGCTGCACGCCGAGGCGGTCGTGGCTCCCGACATTGAAGACCCCGCCGAGCAGAAAAAAATCCCGCGGCCTATTTCAGGCCGCGCCGGACGGTGAAATGTCCGCGGCGGGCCGACCCAAGCCCCGTGATCAGTGGCGGGCGAACATGCTGCCGCTGCCGGAGCTCCCGATGTCGGCATCCACGCAGCCCGAGCCTAAGTCGAGACACAGCCGCTTCCGCAGCCTCCGAGGACGGCCTGCTCCGCTGATGGTGAGTCCGGTCCGCGAGCTCTGCGAACCAGAGCCCTGGAGGCCGCCAGCTCCAGGAGTTGGGCCGATGGTAGGCCGCAGCAGGAACGGAGACCCGACCCAGAAAACAAAGGTTGGGTCTCCGTTCGGAACAGACACATTTACAATTTTACAGTTCCCCCCCTCCCCACACACACACACACATAGTACAAACTTAAAGCACACGGTATTGAGGGTTCAGTGTTGAGGTGGATAGAAAATTGGTTGGCGGACAGGAAGCAGAGTAGGAATAAACGGGTCCTTTTCGGAATGGCAGGCAGTGACTAGTGGGGTACCGCAAGGCTCAGTGCTGGGACCTCAGTTATTTACAGTGTATATTAATGATTTGGACGAGGGAATTGAATGCAACATCTCTAAGTTTGCGGATGACACGAAGCTGGGTGGCAGTGTTAGCTGCGAGGAGGATGCTAGGAGGCTGCAGAGTGACTTGGATAGATTAGGCGAGTGGGCAAATGCATGGCAGATGCAATATAATGTGGATAAATGTGAGGTTATCCACTTTGGCGGCAAGAACAGGAAAGCAGAGTATTACCTGAATGGTGAACGATTAGGAGAAAGGGAGATGCAACGTGACCTGGGTGTCATGGTGCACCAGTCATTGAAAGCAAGCGTGCAGGTGCAGCAGGCAGTGAAGAAAGCGAATGGTATGTTGGCATTCATAGCAAGAGGA
This sequence comes from Rhinoraja longicauda, assembly GCF_053455715.1. Classification (NCBI taxonomy): domain Eukaryota; kingdom Metazoa; phylum Chordata; class Chondrichthyes; order Rajiformes; family Arhynchobatidae; genus Rhinoraja; species Rhinoraja longicauda. Next base: position 3,938,325 of record NC_135977.1, read on the forward strand.
TTTGAGTTTAGGAGCAGGGAGGTTTCTACTGCAGTTGTACGGGGCCTTGGTGAGACCGCACCTGGAGTATTGTGTGCAGTTTTGGGCTCCTAATCTGAGGAAAGACGTTCTTGCCTTAGAGGGAGTACAGAGAAGGTTCACCAGATTGATCCCTGGGATGGCGGGACTTTCATATGAAGAAAGGCTGGATAGACTAGGCTTGTACTCGCTGGAATTTAGAAGACTGAGGGGGATCTTATAGAAACATATAAAATTCTTAAGGGGTTGGAGAGGCTAGATGCGGGAAAATTGTTCCCGATGTTGGGGAAGTCCAGAACCAGGGGTCACAGCTTAAGGATAAGGGGGAAGTCTTTTAGGACCGAGATGAGAAAACATTTCTTCACACAGAGAGTGGTGAGTCTGTGGAATTCTCTGCCACAGAAGGTAGTTGAGGCCAGTTCATTGGCTATATTTAAGAGGGAGTTAGATTTGGCCCTTTTTGCTAAAGGTATCAGGGGGTATGGAGAGAAGGCAGGTACAGGATACTGAGCTGGATGATCAGCCATGATCATATTGAATGGCGGGCAGGCTCTAAGGGCCGAATGGCCTACTCCTGCACCTATTTTCTATGTTTCCATGTTACACAAACACAAAAACACGACATCACATCTACAATTAAGACAAAAAAACAACAAAACATAAAGACAAACGGACCGCAGGTAAGCCGCAGCTGCAAGGGCAGCGCCGCCATTTTGGGTACTCCTTGATGATACATCTGCTGATGGTAGTAGCATAATGAATTCTGAAGTGTTTAGACACATCCTGTCTGCTTAAGTTCAAACAAATGCCTTAAAACTCATTGGCCGGTGGTTCATTCTAAGAAAAGACAATGATCCCAAACATACTGCTAAAGCAACAAAGGAATTATTCAAAGCTAAAAAATGGTCCATTCTTGAGTGGCCAAGTCAATCACCCGATCTGAACCCAATTGGGCATGCCTTTTATATGCTGAGGAGAAAACTGAAGGGGACTAGCCCCCAAAGCAAGCATAAGTTAAAGATGGTTGCAATACAGGCCTGGCAGAGCATCACCAGAGAAGACACCCAGCAACTGGTGATGTCCATGAATCAGACTTCAAGCAGTCATTACATGCTAAGGACATGCAACAAAATACTAAACATGACTACTTTCATTTACATGATATTGCCGTGCCCCAAACATCATGGTGCCCTGAAATGGGGGGACTATGTATAAACACAGCTGTAATTTCTACATGGTGAAATCAAAATGTATAGAAATGGCCTTTATTAAAATCTGTCAATGTGCACTTTAACCATGTGTGATTTTTTTTCTATTACAAATCTCAAATTGTGGAGTACAGAGGCAACTAAATGAATGATGGGTATTTGTCCCAAATATTACGAAGGGCATATATATATATAGAAAATAGGTGCAGGAGGAGGCCATTAGGCCCTTCGAGCCAGCATCACCATTCATTATGATCATGGCTGATCATCCACAATCAGTAACCTGTGCCTGCCTCCCCCATATCTCTTGATTCCACTAGCCCCTATAGCTCTGTTTAACTCTTTTAAATTCATCCAGTGAATTGGCCTCCACTGCCTTCTGTGGCAGAGAATTCCACAAATTCACAACGCTCTGGGTGAAAAAGTTTCTTCTCACCTTAGTTTTAAATGGCCTCCCCTTTATTCTTAGACTGTGTATGGCCCCTGGTTCTGGACTCCCCCAACATTGGGAACATTTTCCCTGCATCTAGCTTGTCCAGTCCTTTTATAATTTTATACGTCTCTATAATATCCCCTCTCATCCTTCTAAACTCCAGTGAATACAAGCCCAGTCTTTCCAATCTTTTCTGCCATCCCGGGGATTAACCTCGTGAACCTACGCTGCACTGCCTCAATAGCAAGGATATCCTTCCTCAAATTAGGAGATCAAAACTGCACACTATACTCCAGATGTGGTCTTACCAGGGCCCCAAACAACTGCAGAAGGACCTCTTTGCTCCTGTACTCAAATCCTCGCTTTATGAAGGCCAACGTGCTTTCTTCACTGCCTGCTGTACCTGCACGCTTACTTTCAATGACTGGTGTACAAGGACACCCCACACACAGACACACACACAGCCACACACACACAGCCACACACACCCAGACACACACACACCCCCACACAGCCACACACCCACATACACAACCCCCCCCCCACACACACACCACCCACACAGAGACAGACTCACCCCACACACACATACACTGGAATTTAGAAGGATGAGGGGGGATCTTATTGAAACATATAAGATAATTAGGGGATTGGACACATTAGAGGCAGGAAACATGTTCCCAATGTTGGGGGAGTCCAGAACAAGGGGCCACAGTTTAAGAATAAGGGGGAGGCCATTTAGAACGGAGATGAGGAAGAACTTTTTCAGTCAGAGAGTGGTGAAGGTGTGGAATTCTCTGCCTCAGAAGGCAGTGGAGGCCAGTTCGTTGGATGCTTTCAAGAGAGAGCTGGATAGAGCTCTTAAGAATAGCGGAGTGAGGGGGTATGGGGAGAAGGCAGGAACGGGGTACTGATTGAGAGTGATCAGCCATGATCGCATTGAATGGCGGTGCTGGCTCGAAGGGCTGAATGGCCTACTCCTGCACCTATTGTCTATTGTCTATACACCTCCCCCCCCCACACACACACAGCCACACTCACGCTCCACACAGGTACACCCACATACACCCCCCACCCCACACAGCCATAGACACACAGAGACACACAGTCACACCCACCCTCCACACACACACCCACATACATACCCCCCCACACACAGACACACACAGACACACCCGCACACACACAGACACACCCACAGACATACCCACATACGCAGACATACACAGCCATACACACAGACACACGCCACATCCTCCACACACACACCCACATACATACCCCCCCACACACACAGACACACACACTCACCCTCCACACACAGGTACACAAACATACATACCCCCCCCCCACCCACACACACAGACACACCCACATATACTCACCCTCCACACACAGGTACACCCACATACACCTCCCCCCACACACAGCCACACCCACACACACCCTCCACAGAGAGAAACACACAGATACACCCACACAGACACACACATCCACATACACACAGCCACACCCACACACAGACCCACACACAGCCACACACCCACATACACACACACCCACACAGACACAGACCCACACACACCCAGACAGACACCCACAGACACACCCCACACACACCCACACACACCCAGACAGACACCCACAGACACACCCCACACAGACACACCCACATACAGACACACCCAGACACACACAGACACACCCACACACACCCCCATATACACACCCCACACAGACACACCCACATACAGACACACCCACACAGACACCCACACACAGACACCCCCCACAAACAGACACACCCCCCACAAACAGACACACAAACACAGATACCCACACAGACACACCCACACATCCACAGCCACACACACACAGGCACACCCATATACACAGATACACACACCCACAGACACACACAGGCCCACAAACACACACTCACACCCACAGACACACACCCACCCACCCTCACAGATACCCACACACAGCCACACATCCACATACAGACGCACCCAGACACACACACACCCACATACACACCCAGACACACCCCCAGATACACACCCACAGACACACACCCACCCCACAGACACACACACAGACACACACCCCCCACACACAGACACACCCACTCAGACACACCCACACCCCCTCCACACAGACACACACCCACACAGACACCCCCATACCCCCTCCACACAGACACACACCCACACAGACACCCCCATACCCCCTCCACACACAGACACACCCACACCCCCAGACACCCCCCACACAGACACACACCCCCACACACACAGACACACACCCACACAGACACACACCCACACAGACACACACCCACACACACCCACACAGACACACACCCACACAGACACACACCCACACAGACACACACCCACACACACCCACACAGACACACACCCACACAGACACACACCCACACCCCCTCCACACAGACACACACAGACACACACCCACACAGACACACACCCACACACACCCACACAGACACACACCCACACAGACACACACCCACACCCCCTCCACACACCCACCCACACAGACACACACCCACACAGACACACACCCACACAGACACACACCCACACAGACACACACCCACACAGACACACACCCCCCCCACAGACACACACCCACCCACAGACACCCCACACCCCCCCCCCCACACAGACCCATCCACAGCCACACACACAGACACCCCCCCCCACACAGACACCCCCCCCCCCCACACAGACACCCCCCCCCCCACACAGACACCCCCCCCCCCACACAGACACCCCCCCCCCACACAGACACCCCCCCCCCACACACAGACACCCCCCCCCCCCCACAGAGTGAGGCTGGGTTGCCGCCAGCGCCCCCGGCGGCGCCGCCCCGCACTGCCAGTGAGTGTGTGAGGGGAGGGGGAGGGGGGGCGGAAGCGGCGGCGGGTCATTGTGGGAAGCGAGGGAGAGGCAAGATGGCGGGCAGCAAGCGGCTGATGAAGGTACACGGCGGCGCGGCCTGGCCCGGCCCGGCCCGGCCCGGGGAGCGAGAGGGGGGAGAGCGGGGACCGCGACGGGGACCGCTGCTGGCGATGGGGGGGAGGTGACGGGGGTGACGGTGACGGGGGGGGGGGGGGGGGAGTGAGGTGAGCGGGTGCGGGAGTGAGAGTGAGGCGCGGCCCTCCACGGCGCGCGGCCCGGCCCAGCCCGGGGGGGGGGGGGAGGCGGGAGAGCGGGGGGGGGGGGGGGGAACCGCAACCGCAACCGCTGCTGGCGATGGGGAGCGGGGGCGACGAGGGGGGAGCGGGTACGGGTACGGGAGTGAGGCACGGCCCTCCACGGCAGGCCCGGCCCGGCCCGGGGACAGTCAGCAAGAGATGGCGGCGGCGGTGCGGCGGGGCGGGGCGGGGCGGGGCGGGGAGGGGAGAGGAAGGGCTGAGGGACGAACGGCCGCCGAAGCCGCGGCCCGAACCGAGGAAGGAGAGATGCGGGGAGACTGCAGGCAGCGAGAGGGGGGGAGGGAGGGAGTCCGGGCCTGGTGTGACCGGTCACCGCGGCTCCATCAACGCGAACCGCCCAGCATTCGCCCCCCCCCCCCCCCCCTACACAACACCCTCCCCCCCCTCACACAACACCCTCCCCCCCCACAACACCCTCCCCCCCCTCACACAACACCCTCCCCCCCCCCCCCCCCCTCACACAACACCCTCCCCCCCCTCACACAACACCCTCCCCCTCACACAACACCCTCCCCCCCCCCCTCACACAACACCCTCCCCCCCCCCCTCACACACCACCCTCCCCCCCCCCCTCACACAACACCCACCCCCCCCCTCACACAACACCCTCCCCCCCCCTCACACAACACCCTCCCCCCCCCCCCTCTCACACAACACCCTCCCCCCCCCCTCACACAACACCCCTCACACCACCCTCACACAACACCCTCACACCACCCTCACACAACACCCTCCCCCCCCCCCTCACACAACACCTCCCCCCTCACACAACACCCTCCCCCCCCACAACACCCTCCCCCCCTCACACAACACCCCCCCCCCCTCACACAACACCCTCCCCCCCTCACACAACACCCTCCCCCCCCCTCACACAACACCCTCCCCCCCCTCACACAACACCCTCCCCCCCCTCACACAACACCCCACCTCACCCTCACCCACAACCCCCCCACCCACAATCCTCCCCTCCGACCCCTTCCCCTTTCTTCCCCCCTTCCCCTTTCTTCCCCCTTCCCCATTCCTCCCCCCACCCCCTCCCCTTCCTCCCCTCCCCTTTCCTCCCCCATCCCATTTCCCTCCCCCCAACCCCCTCCCCCTTTCCTCCCCCCATCCCCCTCCCCTTTCCTCCCCCCATCCCCCTCCCCTTTCCTCCCCCATCCCCCTCCCCTTTCCTCCCCCCCATCTTCCTCCCCTTCCCCTTTCCTCCCCTCTCCTTCCCTCCCCCTTCTCCTTCCCTCCCCACCCCCCTTTTCCACCACCCCCTTTCCCACCCACCCCCTTTCCCCCCCACCCCCCTCCCCCCCCCTCAACCCCCCTCCCCTCTCAACCTCTCAACCCCCTTCCCCCTCAACCCTCCTTCCCACTCAACTCCCCTCCCCTTCAAACCCCCCCCTCTCCCTCAACCCCCTTCCCCTCAAACCCCCTCACCCTCAAACCCCCTTCCCCCTCAAACCCCCCTTCCCCCTCAAACCCCCAACCCTCCTCAAACCCCTTCCCCCTCAAATCCCCTTTCCCCCCTCACCCCCCTTTCCACCACCCCCTTTCCCCCCACCCCCCTTTCCACCACCCCCCCTCTCCCCACCCCCCTTCCCCCTCAACCACCCTTCCCCCTCAACCACCCTTCCCCCCTTACCACCTCAACTCCCCTCCCCCCTCAAACCACCCTTCCCCACAACCCCCCTTTTCCCCCTCAAACACCCTTACCCTCCTTCACCCCCTCAAACCCCCCTTCCCCCCTCAAACCCCCCTTCCCCGACAACCACCCTTTCCCCCCTCACCCTATCCCCCCTTTCCCTCCACCCCCCCTTTCCCTCCACCCCCCCTTCCCCCCACCCCCCTTCCCTCCAACCCCCTTCCCTCCACCCCCCTTCCCCCCCACCTCCTTTCCCCCATCCCCTTCCCCCCACCCCCTTTCCCCCCACACCCTTCCTCCTCCCCCACCCGATTCCCCCTCCCCACCCCATTTCCCTCCTCCCACCCCATTCCCCTCCCACCCCCCCTTTCCCCCACCCCCCTTTCCCCCACCCCCCATTCCCCCACCCCCCTTTCTCCCTCCCCCACCCCCCCTTCTCCCTCCCCCACCCCCCCTTTCCCCCTCCCCACCCCCCTTTCCCCCACCCCATCCCCCCTTCCCCCCCACCCCCCTTTCCCCCCCCACCCCCCTTCCCCCTCCCCACCCCCCTTTCCCCCTCCCCACCCCCCTTTCCCCCTCCCCATCCCCCTCCCCATCCCCCCTTCTCCCCCACCCCCTTCTCCCCCCCCCCTTCTCCCCCTCCCCCACCCCCTTCTCCCCACTCCCCCTCCCCACCCCCCTTCTCCCCCTCCCCCACCCCCCCTTCTCCCCTCCCCCACCCCCCCCTTCTCCCCCACCTCCCCTTCCCCACCCCCTTCTCCCCCTCCCCCACCCCCCCTTCTCCCCACCCCCCCTTCTCCCCCACCCCCTTCTCCCCCATCTCCCCTCCCCCACCCCCCTTCTCCCCCTCCCCACCCCCCTTCTCCCCCTCCCCACCCCCCTTCTCCCCTCCCCCACCCCCCTTCTCCCCTCCCCCACCCCCCTTCTCCCCTCCCCCACCCCCTTCTCCCCCTCCCCCACCCCCTTCTCCCCTCCCCACCCCCCCTTCTCCCCCTCCCCACCCCCCTTCTCCCCTTCCCCACCCCCTTCTCCCCCTCCCCACCCCCCACCCCCCCTTCTCCCCCACCCCCCCTTCTCCCCCACCCCCCTTCTCCCCCTCCCCACCCCCTTCTCCCCCTCCCCTTCTCCCCCTCCCCACCCCCCCCCCTTCTCCCCTCCCCACCCCCCCCTTCTCCCCTCCCCACCCCCCCTTCTCCCCCTCCCCACCCCCCTTCTCCCCTCCCCACCCCCCCTTCTCCCCTCCCCACCCCCCCTTCTCCCCCTCCCCACCCCCCCTTCTCCCCCTCCCCACCCCCCTTCTCCCCCTCCCCACCCCCCCCTTCTCCCCCTCCCCACCCCCCCTTCTCCCCCTCCCCACCCCCCCTTCTCCCCCTCCCCACCCCCCCTTCTCCCCCTCCCCACCCCCCCTTCTCCCCCCTCCCCACCCCCCTTCTCCCCCTCCACACCCCCCTTCTCCCCCTCCCCACCCCCTTCTCCCCCTCCCCCACCCCCCGTTCTCCCCCTCCCCCCTTTCCCCACCCCCCTTTCCCCATCCCCCCTTTCCCCCTCCCCACCCCCCCTTTCCCCACCCCCCTTTTCCCTTTCCCTTTCCCCCACCCCCCTTCCCCCTCTCCCACCCCCCTTTCCCCCTCCCTCACCCCCCTTTCCCCCTCCCTCACCCCCCCTTTCCCCCTCCCTCACCCCCCCTTTCCCCCTCCCTCACCCCCCATTTCCCCCTCCCTAACCTCCCATTTCCCCCTCCCTAACCTCCCATTTCCCCCTCCCTAACCTCCCTTTCCCCTCCCCAACCTCCCTCCCCCCACCCTCTTTCCCCTCCCCATCCCTTTCCCCCTCCCCCTTTCCCCCTCCCCCTTTCCCCCCTCCCCCTTTCCCCCTCCCCTTTCCCCCTCCCCTTTCCCCCTCCCCCTTTCCCCCTCCCCTTCCCCCCCTCCCCCTTTCCCCCTCCCCCTTTCCCTCCTCCCTTCCCCCCGCCCCCTTTTCCCCACCCCCCCCTTTTCCCCGCCCCCCTTTCCCCAAACCCCCCTTTCCCCCAAACCCCCCTCCCCCTCAAACGCCCCTCCTAATCAAACCCCTTCCCCCCTCAAACCCCCAACCTCCAATCCCCCTTACCCCACAACTCCCTTCCCTGCATCCCCCACTTCCCCTTCCCCCCATTGCCCCCACTTCCCCTTCCCCCCCATTGCCCCCACTTCCCCTTCCCCCCCATTGCCCCCACTTCCCCTTCCACCCCATTGCCCCCACTTCCCCTTCCACCCACCTCCCTCCATTGAATTAAGATCACACCCGTCTTTCCAGGAAAATACTGGCGAGGCCAGTGGACACCTGCTATAATTAGTCCGTTATTCAATGTCGTTACCTAATACCGTTATTAACCTCCAGCTAAAAACAGGGAGTTTCTTCAGAGGTTTATGTTCATTCTCTTCCCGGTTCTCCCATGTTTTTTTAATTATCTTTCTACAGTGCCCTCCATAATGTTTGGGACAAAGACCCATCATTTATTTATTTGCCTCTGTACTCCACAATTTGAGATTTGTAATAGAAAAAATCACATGTGGTTAAAGTGCACATTGAAAGATTTTAATAAAGGCATTTTTTTATACAATTTGGTTTCACCATGTAGAATTACAGTAGTGTTTATAGATAGTCCCCCCATTTCAGGGCACCATAATTTTTGGGACACAGCAATGTCATATAAATGCAAGTAGTCATGTTTAGTATTTTGTTGCATGTCCTTTGCATGTAATGACTGCTTGAAGTCTGATTCATGGACATCACCAGTTGCTGGATGTCTTCTCTGGTGATGCTCTGCCAGGCCCATATTGAGCCATCTTTAGCTTATGCTTGCTTTGGGGGCTAGTCCCCTTCAGTTTTCTCTTCAGCATATAAAAGGCATGCTCAATTGGGTTCAGATTGAGTGATTGATTTGGCCACTCAAGTATTGACCATATTTTAGCTTTGAAAAACTCCTTTGTTGCTTTAGCAGTATGTTTGGGATCATTGTCTTGCTGTAGAATGAACCACCAGCCAATGAGCTTTGAGGGATTTGTTTGAACTTGAGCAGATGGGATGTGTCTAAACACTTCAGAATTCATTCTGCTACTACCATCAGCAGGTGTATCATCAATGAAGATAAGTGAGCCAGTACCTTCAGCAGCCACACATGCCCAGGCTATAACACCCTCACCACCGTGTTTCACAGATGAGGTGGTATGCTTTGGATCGTGGGCAGTTCCTTCTCTCCTCCATACTTTGCTTTTGCCATCGCTCTGATATAAGTTAATCTTCGTCTCATCTGTCCACAAGTCTTTTTTCCAGAACTGTGGTTGCTCTTTTAAGTACTTCTTGGCAAACTGTAACCTGGCCATCCTATTTTTGCAGCTAACCAGTGATTTGCATCTTGCAGTGTAGCCTCTGTATTTCTGTTCACAAAATCGTCTGCGGACAGTGGTCATTGACAAATCCACACCTGACCCTGAAGAGTGTTTCTGATCTGTCGGACAGGTGTTTGGGGATTTTTCTTTATTATAGAGAGAATTCTTTTGTCATCAGCTGTGGAGGTCTTCCTTGGCCTGGCGTCCCTCTGCGATTAGTAAGCTCACCAGTGCTCTCTTTCTTCTTAATGATGTTCCAAACAGTTGATTTTGGTAAGCCTAAGGTTTGGCTGATGCCTCTATATTCATCAGTTTTACTGAAGTTTTATTCTTGTTTCTCAGTCTCATAATGACTTCTTTGACTTTAATTGGCACAATTTTGGTCCTCATGTTGATAAACAGCAATAAAAGTTTCCAAAGGTGATGGAAAGACAGGGTGCTGAGAGCTCTCTTATACCTGCATTAAGGAGGCAATTAAACACACCTGAGCAATTACAAACGCCTGTGAAGCCGTGTGTCCCAAACATTAAGGTGTCCTGAAATGGGGGGACTATGTATAAACACAGCTGTAATTTCTACATGGTGAAACCAAAATGTATAAAAATGACCTTTAATAAAATCTGTCAATGTGCACTTTAACCACATGTGATTTTTTCTATTACAGATCTCAAATTGTGGAGTACAGAGGCAAATAAATAAATGATGTGTCTTTGTCCCAAACATTATGGAAGGCACTGTATATCTCACTTAGTATTGATCTCGCAGTTCCAACGTCGACACTGCCTGATTCTGTGTTTCATTGAGCAGAATCGTGCTGGCTATGTATAATTTGCCAGCTTTTAGCTCTAATTTTTGCCATACTATTTCAATCTATATTAAACACATTTCTTGGATCTGAGATCCATGTATGTATGTGTCCCAGAAGATTCATATTCAAATTCACATCGTTAATTTGTATATTCAGGAGGATTTTGTAAATAAAATGACATAATTTGTCCAGTCACCAATTGTAGTTTGGATGTTAAAATGTAAGAAATACACCACTTATGTGTGGGTTTCTAAGCAAAGCTTTGTAACCCATTAATAAGCTGAATTAATGTCATAATTTATTCTGTACTTAAGAAGTGACTCAGCGAGACTCTAAGAGAAAATCAATGCTGACCAAAGATCTCCCATGGATCGTTCTACCTTACATAGACCCAAAAACCTGGAGTAACTCAGCGGGTCAGGCAGTATCTCTATCTAACTCTCTTTTGAAAGCATCCAGTGAATCGGCCTCCACTGCCTTCTGAGGCAGAGAATTCCACAAATTCACATCTCTCTGTGTGAAAAAGGTTTTCCTCATCTCAGTTCTAAATGGCCTATCCCTTATTCTTAAACTGCAGTCCCTGGTTCTGAACTCCCCCAGGGTGTCCCATCCCTTAATAATTTTATATGTTTCTATAAGATCCCCTCTCATCCTTCTAAATTCCAGCGAATACAAGCCCAGTCACTCCATTCTTTCATCAAATGTCAGTCCCGACTTCCCGGGAATTAACCTAGTGAACCTACGCTGCACTCCCTCAATGGCAATAATGTCCTTCCTCAAAATAGTAGACCAAAATTGCACACAATACTCCAGGTGTGATCTCACCTGGGCCCTGTACAACTACAGTAGGACCTCCTTGCTCCAAAACTCAAATCCTCTCACAATGAAGGCCAACATGCCATTAGCTTTCTTCACTCCCTGGGTGACATTTCGGGTCGAGAAGAGTCTGAAGAAGGTTCTCGATCTGAAACGTCACCCATTCCTTCTATCCCGAGATGCTGCCTGTCCCGCTGAGTTACTCCAGCATTTTGGGTCTACCTTCAGTTTAAGCCAGCATCTGCAGTTCTTTCCTGCACCCTCTGTGTTGAGGTCATCACTGAGGCAGCAGTTGATTTGCTTCATAACCAACCTCTCGAAGCACTTCATCACAACATCTTATCTTTCGCTTCCGTTATTCTTCCCTACTAACCTCAGATCTCTGGATTCCCACATTAATATCTAAAAATCTATTGATCTCAGACTTGCACAAACACAACAGCTGAACTACCACAGCCCATTTGATCGGAATTCCAAAGATTCCCAATCTCGTGAGTGAAGAGTGAGTGAAGACATTTCTTCTCTTCTATCCTTGTCTTGAGACAATGACCCTGAGGTCTCGACATTTACAGAATAATAAAACAGGCCCTTCGACCCAGCTTGCCCATGGGGGCCAACATGCCCCATCTACACTAGTCCCACCTGCCTGCTTTTGCCCCCAATACCTCTAAACCCCATTGAAACTTACAGAATAATGAAAGGCATAGATAGAGTGAATGTGGAGAGGAAGTTTCCACTGGTGGGAGAGTCTAAGACAAGAGGTCACAGTCTCAGAAGTAAAGGGCGCTCTTTTGGAAAGGAGGTGAAGAGAAACTTCTTTAGTCAGAGGGTGGTGAATCTGTGGAACTCATTGCCACAGAGGGCTGTGGAGGCCGTCAGTGGTTATTTTTAGGGCAGAGATAGACAAATTCATGATTAAAACGGATGTTAAGGGTTATGGGTAGAAGACAGGAAAATGGGATTAGGAGGCAGAGATCAGCCATGATGTCAATGGCAGAGTGGACTCGATGGGCCTAATGGTCTAATTCTACTCCTATAACTTGTGAACACCGTTCAGGATAAACATCAGCCTCATAATTAACCCATTATACCATCAACCCCTCAACTGCCTTAATCCTATGTAAAATCCTATGTAAAATGAACTGCCCTCTTCTTTATCCATTTTGCTAGCCCAATTTATTAGCACGACAGGAACATGGTTGCAAATCGACAAAATTGGGGAATTAAATGTTTCAGCAGATTTTGTTTAGTGACAATAGTAAACAAAATTAAACAAAATCTGCTGGAATATTTAACTCCCAAGCTTTGTCGCTTTGCAACCATGAGTCTGTAATGTTGTTAAATTATTCCCATTTCTGCTTGTCATTAAGTCACTTCCATTGTTATGCTGCACATTCAGTTAAAGGGCCTTCAATTCCATCTTTGTACCAATTTTCCCTACCCTTGAAGATAATTTGAAGTATGCTCTTATATATTTGTGCATTGTCCCTTACTAATTTTTGTCCATTTGCTGCACAGCACTGTAGATGCTGGTTTACACCAAAAATAGGCACAAGATGCCGGAGTAACTCAGCGGGACAAGTATCATCCCTGGAGAGAAGGAATGGGTGACGTTTCGGGTCGAGACCCTTCTTGCTACACAACACTATTGCCTTGTTTAGTTCTCTTTAGCGTTCAGAATTCCCTCTCTTCCCCCACTCCTACCTCCAGCTACCCCATAAGGACCCCCCTCTTTATTCATTACTCTCCCTTCAATCGTTGAGCCATGCATTCTCGGATCTCATTTAATCCTTGCTGGTTAACTGGCTCACATAGTAAAGCAGAGGCTGTTACAATTTTTGTTCAGCATTTTAATGTGGACCCTGGCTGCTTCTGTGCTCTCAGCAGAACTACGTGCTTTGTCCATAATGGTTATGTAAGTTCAATTCATCTTGCATGACCTTCACTGTAATTTGGCAGCTGGTACTGCCACTTCCATAAAATATTTATTAATGCCATCAATCATACTTTTAATTTGGAAGTTGAGACTGCCATTGGTTTTCATCCACGTGGACCATCACAACTGGAATCCCCCCTCCTGCTCCGTCCCCCCCTCCATTTCTGAAGAGAGGCCTTTACCCCAGCAGTGGGGAGGTGACACGATAGGGGCGGCACGGTGGCGCAGAGGTAGAGTTGCTGGCTCACAGCGCCAGAGACCCGGGTTCGATTCCGACTATGGGTGCTGTCTGTACTAATTTAGACGTGTTCTCCCTGTGACCGGGTCTGGGCTGAATGCGGGGATCGCTGGTCGGCCCGGACCCGGTGGGCCGAAGGGCCTGTTTCCACACCTTATCTCTAAACCAAAGTAAACGACTTAATTCTGCGCTCGGTCCGCGTTGGCCAAACTGATCTCCCGGTGGCCGAGCACTTCAACTCCCCCTCCCATTCCCAGTCTGATCTTTCTGTCATGGGCCTCCTCCAGTGCCATAGTGAGGCCCACCGGAAATTGGAGGAACAGCACCTCATATTTCGCCTGGGCAGCTTGCAGCCCAGTGGTATGAACATTGACTTCTCCAACTTTAGATAGTTCCTCTGTCCCTCTCTTCCCCTCCCCCTTCCCAGATCTCCCTCTATCTTCCTGTCTCCACCTATATCCTTCCTTTGTCTCCCCCCCCCCGACATCAGTCTGAAGAAGGGTCTCGACCCAAAACGTCACCCATTTTTTCCCTCCTGAGATGCTGCCTGACCCGCTGAGTTACTCCAGCATTTTGTGAAATAAATACCTTCGATTTGTACCAGCATCTGCAGTTATTTTCTTATAATTCTATCACTGTTGCCCTAATCCTACAAGTCCCTTGCTAACCAAACTCCATGCTCCGTAGGTGTTGCCTTTGGGGGCGCCGTGCTAAAACCATCCAAGAACAGGTGCAAAAGTCAACAGTGCCTCCATTTAATGATTGCATCCACTGCTGGAGACAGACAACACGTTTTGCAATAACCATTATGATTATCATTTTACCTTGTGCAACCTTCATGCAGCGTCATCTGGCACTCGATGGCCGGCGCTGTCTCTTCCATTAAATATATACAAACGTTGTCATAAATCATACTTCAATTCCCATACTCCCACACTCCACGGTGGCGCAGCGGTAAAGTTGCTGCCTTACAGTGAATGCAGCACCGGAGATCCGGGTTCGATCCCGACCATGGGGGCTGTCTGTACGGAGTTTGTACGTTCTCCCCGTGACCTGGCTTGGTAAATGTAAAAATTGTCCCTAGTGGATAGAGGATGGTGTTAATGTGCGGGGATCGCCGGTCGGCGTGGACCCGGTGGGCCGATGGGCCTGTTTCCAAGCTGCATCTGTAAAACTAAACTAAACAACTAAACATACAGATTTGTTGGCTAATTTGCTTTGGTAATTCAGTAATTGTAAAATTGTCCCTAGTGTGTAGGATAGTGCAAGTGCATGGGGTGATCGCTGGTCGGCGCGGGCTGAAGGGCCTGTATACACGTTGTATGTCTAAACTAAACTAAGTTGTTTGTATAGTTTAGTTTGATTGATTGTCACGTGTACCGAGGTGAACAATGATAAGCTTTTGTTGCGTGCTAACCAATCAGCGGAAAGACAACGTATGATTACAATCGAGGCATTCGCTATGTACAGATATATGATAAAGGGAATAACGTTTAATGCAAGATAAAGCCAGTAATGTCCAATCAAAGATAGTCCGAGGGTCTCCAATGAGGTACAGATCTGAGATGAGGTTAAGAAAAAGAAAATAGGGGCAGAGGGAGGCCATTTGGCAAGAAGAGCATAGTTAAAGTAAGATAGGGCCAGAGATTTAAAAGAGTCGAGCAATAATCATGCGTGATTGAAGATCCCCCCCCCCCCCCCCCGTGACCAGTACACAAAGAGCTGCCTGGGTTGGGCGCCATCTTGAAACTACGGTCAGTTTGTATATTTGATTGGTATTATGTCCAATTGATCACCTGCAATTTAAACCAGGCTTGGCTTCATTGTAAAGTGATTTTATCAAATTCTATTTGTGACTGTTATTGTACCGTATTCTACAATGTGATACAGATTGAAATGAAGGAAGTCTGCTCTGGTTATACATGAACCAAAGCTCCATGTCCACCCCACAAAACTCTCCACTGTCAATACATCCCTGTTGTGCATAGCACAGTCCTGCACATGTTGGTGACTGGAAAATAATACACAATATTAATTCCAGCTCTATTGCTTATTGTGAAATTTCTGTTTCAGCTTCTGGTTAGCAAAATATGAAAATAGTGACCTCTTAGCTGCTAATGTTTGCCACTTGTAAAATTAACACTCAGAAACCTGCCCCCGAGTCATAGCCGTAGATAGTCCTTGCTTCAACTACCTCCTCTGGCAGCTTATTCCTTTGTGTGAAAAAGTGACCCCTCAGATCCCTATTAAATAATTTTCCCTTCACCGTAAACCTATGCCCTCTGGTCCTCGATTCATCTACTCTGGGCAAGAGGCTCTGTGCGTCTACCCGATCTATTCCTCTCATGATTTTATACACCTCTATAAGATCACCCCTCATCCTCCTGTGCTCCAAGGAATAGAGTTCCAGCCTACTCAACCTCTCCCAATAGATCACACCCTCTGGTCCTGGCAACAACCTTGTAAACCTCATTGAAACTTACAGAATAATGAAAGGCATAGATAGAGTGGACGTGGAAAGGATGTTTCCACTGGTGGGAGAGTCTAGGACCAGAGGTCACAGCCTCAGAATTAAAGGGTGCGCTTTTAGAAAGGAGGTGAGGAGGAACTTCTTTATTGAAAGGATAGTAAATCTGTGGATCTCATTACCACAGAGGGCTGTGGAGGCCAAGTCAGTGGATATTTTTAAGGCGGAGATTGACAAATTCTTGATTAGAACGGTCGTCAATGGTTATGGGAAGAAGGCTGGAAAATGGGAGAAGGGGGCAGAGATCAGCCATGATTGAATGACGGAGTGGACGCGATGGGCCGAATGGCGTAATTCTACTCCTATAACTTGTGAACAGCTTTTACTGGCCTCTGTCATAATCCCACATTTTCTCGCAGTGGAAACTGAATGGTGGGGTTCTCCTCTGATTGAGCGTGGACTTTCCTCACCATTGCAGGTGGACACAGAATGCTGGAGTAACTCAGCGGGTCAGGCAGCATCTCTGGAGTGAAGGAACGAGTGACGTTTCAGGTCGAGACCCATCTTCAGATTTCCTCACCATTGCCTTCCAATGCAGGACCCAAACCCCTAAGAGGTTTCTTTGCCTGTTTTTATAAGCGTATCTTATTACTAATAAGTAATTTACTTATCTTTCCTTCTGCGCAAATCGCAAAGTTCTTGCGCTTTGCGCAGAAGGGAAGATCAGTAAATTAATCATCATGTACAAAGGTCCAACTTTCTGTAAGGACAAGGTGGGGGGGGGGGGGGAAACAACAACAGCATGCATAGATAATAAATGGCAACAAATTTGAATCATGTTCCTTTGCATTCACACCGCAGCAGATATGCAGCATTGATTTCTGATACACTAAATTTCCAGAAGAAATTCAGGAATTATAGGAGGTGGGGCTAGTGTAGCTGGGACATGTTGGCCGGTGTGGGCAAGTTAGGCCGAAGGGCCTGTTTCCACACTCTATGACACTGATAGCCACACAATGGTGGATATATCGACCATTGTATTATGCACATCAGAAAGACTGATTGATCCCTGCCTTACTGGTTCATTAGATGTTTTCAAGAGAGCGTTAGATTTTGCTCTTAGGGCTAACGGAACCAAGGGATATGGGGAGAAAGCAGGAATGGGGTACTGATTTTAGATGATCAGCCATGATCATATTGAATGCCGGTGCTGGCTCGAAGGGCCGAATGGCCTACTCCTGCACCTATTTTCTATGGTTCTACAAGGAAATTGGCCCCTCCCAAATGGTGGCACGGTGGCACAGCGGTAGAGTTGCTGCCTTACAGTGAATGCAGCGCCGGTGACTCATGTTCGATCCTGACTACGGGCGCTGTCTGTACGGAGTTTGTACGTTCTCCCCGTGACCTGCGTGGGTTTTCTCCAAGATCTTCGGTTTCCTCCCACACTCCAAAGACGTACAGGTTTGTAGGTTAATTGGCTGGGCAAATGTTTTTAAAAAATCGTCGCTAGTGGGTGTAGGATAGTGTTAATGTGCGGGGATCGCTGGGCGGCGCGGACCCGGTGGGCCGAAGGGCCTGTTTCTGCGCTGTATCTCTAAATCTAAAAATCTAAATTAGACAGGGTGAGATAAGTGACAGGGTGATTTACAGTTTTCCAATATGGTGGCGAATTGAGATGAAGTAACAAAGGTTAAAGTTTAAGTTAACATTTCTTCTCCTAAATATACATTACAAAGGAAACATTAAAACTTTTTTTTATATAATTCCACCGCAGTTAATTTTAACAGCAGTAGAAATTTTTAGCAGGAACAGCAGCAGCAGCTAATGTGAACAGAAGGAATGTTCACAATTCCACCATGGGGGCGGTCACGATGGCACAGCTGTATAGTTGCAGAGTGACAGCGCTTACAGCGCCAGATACCCGGGGTCAAACCCGACTACGGGTGCTTGTCCGTACGGAGTTTGCACGTTCTCCCCGTGACCGCATGGGTTTTCTCCGAGATCTTCGGTTTCCTCCCACACTCCAAAGACGTACACGTTTTTTGTAGGTTAATTGGCCTGGTATAAGTGTAAATTGTCCCTAGTGTAGGACAGCGTTAATGTGCGGGGATCGCTTGTTGGTGCGGACTTGGTGGGTTGCTGTATCTCTAAACGAAACAAAAAATTATTGCATAAGTCACACTGTTAACATTGTCATAGCATTACAAAGGCCCTTCGGCCCACCGAGACCATGCCGACCAACGATCCCCGCACACTAACGCTATCCCACACACACCAGGGATAATTTACAATTATACCAAGCCAATTAACCTACGAACCTGTACGTCTTTGGAGTGTGTGAGGAATCCAGAGAAAACCCACGCAGGTCACAGGGAGAACGTACAAACTCCGTATGGACAGCACCCGTAGTCAGGATCGAACCCGGGTCTCTGGCGCTGTGAGGCAGGAACTCTACCGCTGCGCCACCGTGCCCTGCGCCCCACATATTGAGGATTTGTTTCTGAGGTGACTTGTGGCTAGTGTGAATCTCACAGACTCTGCAATACATGATCAAGCAAGGTTTGACTGGGCAAGAAGGTTGTGTAGATGGTGAGGTGGTGTACCTCATCTGCCATTTATGCCAGAATCCCAATAAATAGATTCAAGGTTCTCGAAGTGTCTTGAAAGCTCCTCCATTTTGAGTGGTCATGGGCCAGGGCTGCTGACGAGTGTAAGTGAGGATGTTATCTGTTATGAAAGTACATTTTGTAATTGTACAGTTCAGTCAGCAAGCCAATCCAAGGTGCTAGAAAACAGGAAGGAGCAGCGAAAGAATGAGTATGAAGAAGTGACCAGATCAGAAAAGTCACCTATCCATGTCCTCCAGCGATACTGCCTAACCCGCTGAGTTACTCCATCGCTCTGTTTCCTTTTGTGTAAACTAGCATCTGCAGTTCTTGTTTCTACATGAATAAGTATATTAGGGCGGCACGGTGGCGCAGCGGTAGAGTTGCTGCCTTTCAGCGCCATCACAACGAGTGGTGATAATAATAATATATTCCTTTATTCGTCCAACACCGGGGAAATTTACAGTATTACAGCAGCAAAGTGGATAGCAAGAGAGCAAGAGATCATTCATTATAAATAAAAGATACATAAATTGTCATCATTTTTCTGTGTATTCCTTAGCTGTTCTGGTTGACTGGTCTGCTGGGAGCAGTGCTGGTTGTGCAGTCTCACAGCAGCGGGAAGGAAGGACCTCCTATATCTCTCCTTCACGCACTTGGGGTGAAAGAGTCTGTCACTGAAGGAGCTACTCAGTGCAGTGACAGTGTCCTGCATGGGGTGGGAGTCGTTGTCCAGCAGCGATGTTAGCTTTGCCATCATCCTCCTCTCTCCCACCACCTGCACTGAGTCGAGGGGGCAACCCAGGACAGAGCTGGCCTTCCTGACCAGCTTGTCGAGTCTCTTCCCCTCCACCGCTGAGATGCTGCTGCTCCAGCAGACCACTCCATAGAAAATGGCCGATGCAACCACCGTGTTGTAGAAGGTCCTTAGGAGTGCCCCCTGCACTCCAAAGGACCTGAGTCTCCTTAGCAGATAAAGTCTGCTCTGGCCCTTTCTGTATAGCGCATCGGTGTTTTCAGTCCAGTCCAGTTTATTGTTGAGGTGGACCCCCAGGTACTTATAAGAACCCACCCTCTCGATGTCCATTCCCTGGATGTTCACCGGTGTCGGGGGGACCTGGCTGCGCCTGCGGAAATCTACCACCATCTCCCTGGTTTTCCCCGCGTTGATCCGGAGGCGGTTCCGCTGGCACCAGTCCACAAACTCCGTGATCAGTTCTCTGTACTCCCTGTCCTTGTCGACCGTGATGAGGCCGACGATGGCAGAGTCGTCAGAGAACTTCTGTAGATAGGAGTCTGCAGAGCTGTGCCTGAAGTCCGCAGTGTACAGGGTGAACAAGAATGGCGCTAGCACTGTTCCTTGCGGAACCCCAGTGCTGCAGACCATCCTGTCCGAGACCAGGTCCTTTGTCCTCACACACTGGTCGGTTGGTGAGGTAGTCCAGAATCCAGGATGTGAGGTGGTGATCCACTCCTGTGCGCTCCAGCTTGCCCCCCAAAAGCCCAGGCTGGATGGTCTTGAATACACTGAAGAAATCAAAGAACATGAAGTCTGTATGATCTCTGGTTTCCTCTCACACTCCAAAGACATAAGGGTTAGTAGATTGTGTAGGACATTCCTTCTCTCCAGATATGCTACCTGTCCCGCTGAGTTACTCCAGCATTTTGATGATCCTTTGATTCCATTTTCTAGTACTTGATCAAAATGTCCTCTGTGTTGTAACCATTCTAGATCCCATGGTGTGATTTGAAGCAAAATAAACTGCTTAAATTGCTCAGTAGCTTATTTAAATTGCGTGTGGCTTATTTAAATTTCTATTGATTTAATTTCTGGGATTTTTAAGGTGTTCCTAATTGGTTTTGGTTTGAAGTTACTTCGGTCTGTTCAAGTTGAAAGACCTTGGATAATAATTAGTCATCGCAGGGCTTGCTGACTGCCAGAATGCATTATGTGAGACGTGGTCTTCTGCTTTGACCTGCTCAGCTTCGGGGAAGGCTGGGATGGTCATCTTAATCGTCTCTGTACTCAGTCAGTGCGGGCAATGAGTTCGGGCATTGGGACAGGTTTGAATACTCTGCTGTGGAAGAGTTCTCTGCATTCTACCGGTGTTGTTTTTTTTTCTCGTAGGAACTTGATGAAATCCGCAAGACTAGAATGAAGAATTTCCGTAATATCCTAGTGGATGACACAAATGTATTCTATTGGCAAGGACTTATTGTTCCTGTAAGTAGACTGCAGACTGAAGAATTCGCCGTGATACGCTTTTGTAGCTGATAGTTGTACAATTCTCTGTGATTTCAAATTTTTATTCACTGTTTAAAGCTCAGCGCAGTTTGACGTCGAAAAGAAGGTAAAAAAGACCGTGCAATTATTTGGTGCTAATTTAAAAAAATCAGTTGTGTACTCACTTCCCTAACGAGTGTCACGTTTGATCTTGAAACAGCTTCTGTGGAGATAACCATACCATCATTAAGATTGCCCTTTTCCACCATAACATTCATTTCTAGAAGATAGACACAAAATGCTGGAGTAACTCAGCGGGACAGGCAGCGTCTCTGGTGACGTTTGAGATCGAGACCCTTCTTCAGGATCTGTCTATCCCGCTGAGTTACTCCAGCAATTTGTGTCTACGGTGTAAACCAGCGTCTGCAGTTCCTCACATATTCTTTTCTAGCCCCGGCTAATCTCATCACATCTTAAAATTGGACTGTTCCAACACACTTCGGTACTGCCACTTTAGAATTGAAAAGATAAGGGGAGTGCACAGAGGCAAGATTTAATAGGAACCCAAGGAACATGTTTTTTTAAATTCAGAGGGCAATGGGTATATGGAACGAGTAGCCAGAAGAGATAGTTGAGGTTAATGCCATAACAACATTTAATAGGTACATGGATAGAAAAGGTTTAGAGGGATATGGGGCAAATGCAAGCAGGCGGGACTAGCTGAGGTGGGGCATGGTGGTCAGCCTGGACTGGTTAGGCTGAAGGGCCTGTTTCCGTGCAGTATGAATCTGGCTTCATGACCCCTCAATTTGCCTTTCCTATGTTTGTCATTAAAAACCGCTTTTGTCCAACTTGCAAAAATGCTATTTACTTTAGCCCCTTTGCATTTCCAGCACTAATATTCTTTATTACCATTGCATGTCCAGTACTAATATTCTTTCCTATGTTTCAAATCAACATTGGCTTTTCCCGTAGATAATATCCTTCAATATTATATCTCCCAGACATAATACCATTTGACCTATAACTGCGCACGAGACGTGTTTCTCCAAATCTGATTTCTTGATTATCCCCAAAATAATTTGTTCTCCCTTTTGCTGACTGGATCTCCAACTGTCCCTTCTACCCTAAACCCCTCTACCTCATTTTATTCCTTTAAAGTGCACCTCGCAACTTATCTGTGGCATTTTAGAGTCTTTTAGATGGGCTTACTGTCTCCGACTACATTCTATCTTTGTCCCGCCCACTCCCCTGACATCAGTCTGAAGAATAGTGTAAGAAAATAACTGCAGATGCTGGTACAAATCGAAGGTATTTAGTTCACAAAATGCTGGAGTAACTCAGCAGGTCAGGCAGGATCTCAGGAGAGAAGGAATGGGTGACGTTTCGGGTCGAGACCCTTCTTCAGACTTCAGTCTGAAGAATGGTTGGCCCGACCCGAAACGTCACCCATTCCTTCTCTCCAGAGATGCTGCCAAACTGTTCCACTGAGATAGTCCAGCATTTTGTGTCTATCTTCGATTTAAACCAGCATCTGCAGTTCTTTCCTACACATAGACATGGAGGGATATGAACCACATGTAGGTACAGGTCACCTTAACTTGACATCATGCTCGACATGGGCACTGTTTGCTGTACTATTCTATGTTCTCTGTACCTTTCTTCAGGCTTTTGATGGTTTTCTATGAAGTAACGTATTTTTTTTGCTACATTAAATGTGCAGTGGCATGTTCAAGGGTTAGCATGACCTGACACTTCTGTTTAGATCATGAATACAATTGTTCTTATGAAAGATAGTCCTCAATTAATTTGGATTACTGTATTTGAATGAAGACATCGTTATATGTAATTTGGGACTTTATTCCTTGGAGTACAGGAGAATGATGAGTAATCTTATAGAGATGTACAAGATCATGAGAGGAATAGCTAGGGTAAATGCACAGTCTTTTACCCAGCGTAGGGGTATCAAGTACCAGAAGACATAGGTTTAAGGGGAGGTAGGTGGGGGGGGGGGAAAGATTTAATAGGAACCCAAGGAGCAACTTTTTTACACTTTTGGGGAGAAGGCAGGAGAATGGGGTTAGGAGGGAGAGATAGATCAGCCATGATTGAATGGCGGAGTAGACTTGATGGGCCAAATGGCCTAATTCTACTTCTATTCCTTATGATAAAGGGTAGGCTGGAGTAACTCAGCGGGATTGGCAGCATCTCTGGTTAGAAGGAATGGGTGATGTTTCGGGTCGAGACCCCTTATATGGAGCGAGCTGCCGGAGGAGGTAGTTGAGGCAGGTATTATCACAGCGTTTAAAAATACATTTGGACAGGTATATGGATAGGAAATGTTTAGAGGGATATGGGTGAACGCAGGCAGGTTGGACTAGCGTAGAGGGGCACATTGGTTGCCATGAGCAGATTGGACCAAAGATACTAGAGGAACAAGATGGACAACTCCGATGAAATCGCCTATACTGAAGTGTAGTACGCAAAGGAGCGAAATGTCCACCATTTTAGTGAGCAAAACTATGCCTCTCACAGTGTACTCAGTGTTTTGAGGGAACAGTACGTGTGATGATACCATTAAAATGAAGAATATATCTCATCTATTAATTCACATGTTTTTGTTATTTTTCATTTTAAATGTTTCTGCAAGTTTCTGCCTACTAAAATGGCGCCGTGACATACTACGGATTTTAGGGTCGAGTGGTCTATCTTGCTCCTCTAGTATCTTTCGATTGGGCCGAAGGACCTGTTTCCAGGCTGTATGACTCTGACTCGAATTGAAAAATGGATGCCTAGCAAAGTGCTGGGTACAACGTTGATAAAGAGTTGGAGAAAGGTTGCAGTAGTGTTATGTTACTGGGCGAGTAGCTATTCTTTTGCACCGTTGATGTAGCGATGAGTGCAGTTCTTATGAGGGCAGCCACAGAATTTAAACTCAATGCTAGTCTCTGTAACAGTATCCCGGAAAATAGGGGGTTTATGGGGCGGCACAGTGGTGCAGCTGGTAGAGTCACTACCTCACAATGCCAGCTGCTGTTTATATGGAGTTTGCATGTTCTACCTGTGACTACGTAGGTTTTATAGAAACATAAAGACGTAGAAAATAGGTGCAGGAGTTGGCCATTCGACCCTTCGAGCCAGCACCGCCGTTCAATATGATCATGGCTGATCATCCAAAATCAATACCCCGTTCCTGCTTTCTCCCCAAATCCCTTGATTCCGTTAGCCCCTAGAGCTAAATCTAAGTTTCTCTTGAAAACATCCAGTGAATTGGCCTCCACTGGCTTCCTTGGCAGAGAATTCCACATATTCACAATTCTCTGAGTGAAAAAGTTTTTCCTCATCTCAGTCCTAAATGGCCTGCCCCTTATTCTTAAACTGTGACCCCTGGTTCTGGACTCCCCCAACATGGGGAACATTTTTCCTGCATCCAGCCTGTCCAATCCTTTAAGAATTTTATATGTTTCTATGAGATCCCTTCTCATCCTTCTAAATTCCAGTGAATATAAGCCCAGTTGACCCATTCTTTCCTCATATGGCAGTCCTGCCATCCCGGGAATTAACCTGGTGAGCCTACGCTGCACTGCCTCAATAGCAATTTCCTCTGGATGCTGTGGTTTCCCTCAAATCGCCAAGGTCTGTGGGTTGGTTGGTTAATTGGCCACTGCAAATTGTCCCCAGTCTGTTGGTGAGTGGTAGAATCTGGGGCAACTTGATGAGAGGTGGGTGGGAAGAATAAAAAATGGGATTAATGTGGGATGAGTGTAAATAGGTGGTTGGAAGTGAGTGAGGGCTTGCAGAGCCAAAGGCCCATTTCCGTGCAGCAGAAATGACTCTTAGTTGGAAGAGTTGGAACTTCATGAAAAAGGTGACGCATTATCCTGTCACCACGGCTTATCGTAGATGATTGCAGTCCTTATTCAGCTCTGTAACGTTGCACTTGCTGCTTATTAATCCATTGTTCACTTGTACAATGATGTGTTGTAACTCTGCAAGTCGTTCTTTTGGTTTATGTGTTGGATACGACGCCAGTTTCCATGTACTTTTGTTTTGGAGGAATGCACGCAGAAAAATATTCAGACACGGTAGGCCTTCTGTTACTGCCTTTGAAGAATCAACGTTGATTTAGACAATCCACAGCAGATACATGCTGGCGTCTCTCAGTTCCAGAACCCCAATTGGAACGTGCCAGAGACCCGGGTTCCATCCTGACTACGGGTGTTGTCTGCACAGAGTTTGTACGTTCATCCTGTGACCGTGTGGGTCAGAGCTTAGAGATACAGCGCGGAAACAGGCCCTTCGGCCCACGGAGTCCGCGCCGACCAGCGATCACCCCGTACACCAGCACTATCCTATGCACTGGGGACGATTTACCATTTTATAGAAGCCAATGAACCTACAAACATGCATGTGTTTGGAGCATGGGAGGAAACCTGGAGACCAGTGTAGACCAACTGGCTGGTGTTTTTGTGGACATCCTCAACCCCTCACTTCTGAGGTCACTCCCCTCCGTGGAGCTGTCGGCGACGAAAGCTACTTACTGAGCGTGCAGGGAGGAGGAGGAAGCGCACTGGGAGAGTGGGGAGAAGCGAGGAGAGGGGAGCCCCTGATTACGGGCAGACGGCTCCACTAACGGCATCCATCTTGTTTGTGCGAGTGAAGAGAGGCCATGCGTGCGCGGTGGTGACATCATACGCACAGCATTTTGGAAAATGTGTTTAGAAATGAAAGTTTTAAACTTTAAAATCTGTCTAACTTAAAAAATACCTGCTTAATACTGGTCCCAAGAAGCACAAAGTGACATTTTGCAATGGCTTAAGGACCGGTAGTACTCACATTCTGTGTGATGAAGTGATTTGAGAGGCTTTGTGAAGCTTATCAACTCCTGACTTCTTTAGTCAGAGGGTGGAACTCATTGCCACAGAAGGCTGTGGAGGCCAAGTCAATGGATATTTTTAAGGCAGAGATAGATAGATTCTTGATTAGTGCGGGTATCAGGGGTTATGTGGGGAAGATAGATCAGCCATGGTTGAATGGCGGAGTAGACTTGATGGGCCTAATGGCCTAATTCTGCTCGTATCACTCATGAACTGCCTTGTAAGGACCTGGACTCTCTACAATACGCCTGTCACCACAATACATCATTGGGGAAGGTGATCTTGCTGGCTCTCCACTCTACATTAAACCCCGTGGACAATGAGAACATGTATGTCAGGCTGTTGTTCATCAACGACATCATGGTATTCAATGATCTTTAAACTTATCATCAAACTCAAGGAATTGAGTCTCTACTCATTTCTGTGCAAATGGATCGTCATCGTCAGACTTCAGTCAGTGTGAATGTAGAAACAAGGAACTACAGTTTTTGGTTGATACCAAAGATAGACACAAAGTACTGGAGTAACTCTGCGGGTCAGGCAGCAACTCTGGGGGAAAAGGGATGGGTGACATTTTGGGTAGAGACCCTTGTTCAGTCTGAAGAAGGGTCCCGACCCGAAACGTCACCCATCTTTTTTCGCTCAGTCCGCCTTAACCAACCTGATCTCCCGATGGCTGAGCACTTCAACTCCCCCTCCCACTCCCAGTCTGACCTTTCTGTCATGGGCCTCCTCCAGTGCCATAGTGAGGTCCACCGGACATTGGAGGAACAGCACCTCATATTTCGCTTGGGCAACTTACAGCCCAGTAGTATGAACATTGACTTCTCCAACTTTAGATAGGTCCTCTGTCCCACTCTTCCCCTCCGCCTTCCCAGTTCTCCCACTGTCTCCTGTCTCCACCTATATCCTTTCTTTGTCCCGCCCCCCTGACATCAATCTGAAGAAGGGTCTTGACCCGAAACGTCACCCATTCCCTCTCTCCTAGATGCTGCCTGACCCGCTGAGTTACTCCAGCATTCTGTGATACACTGAGTTACTCCAGTACTTTGTGTCTATCTTCAGTCAGTGTGAATTGGTGACAACACTTCTTCCTGGATGCCCATCTGCACAGGAGCACCTCTGCTCACTCTCCTCACTCTACTCTCTCTACTCTCTCTACTCTCTCTCTATCAAAGATACTAGAGGAGCAAGATGACCCACTCCATCTAAATTCACCTATACTGAAGTGTAGTACGCAAAGGAGCGTAACGTCCGCCATTTTAGTAATCAAAACCCGCCGTTCGCTCTGCCTCTCGCAGTGTACTCAGTGTTTTGGGGGCACAGTATGTGTGATGATACCATAAAAATGCAGAATATATCTCATCTATCAATTCACAGATTTTTATTATTTTTCTTTAAAAATGTTTCTGCAAGTTTCTGCCTGCTAAACTGTGGCCGTGACGTACTACGGTTTTTAGGGTCGAGTGGTCTATCGTGCTCTGCTCTATTATCTTTGCTCTCTATACCCACGTAGCCAGTCGCAGGTCCGACGCCATCTTCAAATGTTACCACCGTAGTTGGATGAATGAAGGGTAGCAGTGAGTCAGAGTACAGGAATCATCTGAATGGTGTCAGAACTGAAGACCAGTCTCGACCCGAACGTCACCCGTTCCTTTTCTCCACCGATGCTGCTTGAGTTACTCCAGCATTTTGTGTCTATCCTGGGCGCAAACCAGCACCTGCACTTCCTACCTACACGTTAAATGAGAGCAGTAGCTGATTGTCGACTTAAAGAAGGAACTGCCATGGATCCATGATACTGTCTTCATTGATGGGGTGGAGGTGTAGAGAGTCAAGAGCTTCAAATTGTCCCTGGGCGTGCATATCTCTGAAGATCTGTCCTGGGCCTAGCACATTGATGCAATCGCAAAGAAAGCTCATCACCGCCTCTACTTCCTGAAAAGTACTGGCCTCCACACTATCGAAGGGATCTACAGGAAACGTTGCCTCAAGCAGACCGCTAATATCGTCAGAGACGCACACCACCCTGTTAATACAGACTCTCTCACTTTTTAGTTTCGTTTCTGTGAAACCTCAGAAACTTGGCAATGATGTGAAAACAACGGGTTTTTTCCAGAAACGTTGAGTAATTTTCGCAAAGATTTGTCGAAATCTACTGAACAGTGATTGTTGAAATCAACTCCAGTGATTGTAATCGTCCCTGACTGCACATGGAATTGGAATGTAGCAGTAAAGTTATTCCAGTGTATTTAAAAAGGAAGAATTTAATATGAACATAGAACAGTACAGCATAAGAACAGGCCCTTCAGCCCACAACGTGTGAAGGTCCAGAGGAAGTTTATCCAGAGGAGAGTGATCCCAGGAATGATTGGGTTAGCTCATTTAGGCACTGGACCTGTACTCGCTGGAGTTTAGAAGGCTGAGGGGGAGCCTCATTGCAACTTACCGAATAATGAAAGGCCAGGATAGAGTGGATGTGGAGAGGATGTTTCCACTAGTGGGAGAGTCTAGGAGTTGAGGCCATGTCCTCAGAATAAAAGGATGTGCCTTTAGAAAGGAGATGAGGAGGAGTTTCTTTAGGCCAAGTCAATGAATATTTTCGGGCAGAGATTGACAGATTGTTGATCAGTACGGGTGTCAGGGGTTATGGGGAGAAACCAGGAGAGTGGGGTTGAGGTAGAAATATTGATCAGCCACGATTGAATGGGGGAGTAGACGATAGGCCGAATGGTCTAATTCTGCTCCAAGAACCTATGATCATGATGGCTTCACTTATCTGCCTGCACATAACCCATATCCCTCCATTCCCTGCATATCCATAGGCTTATCCGGAAGTCTTTTAAAGGCCACTAACGTACCTGCTGCAGCCACCACCTCTGAATGAACTGAATAAATAATACTTGAATGAACAAAGTGGTGAAACAGTTTAGGGCCTGGTGCCTTGAGTGAATTCTCTTGATTCTAGGTATCACAAAATGCTGGAGTAACTCAGCAGGTCAGGCAGCATCTAGGTGAGAAGGAATGGGTGACTCCAGTAAGATGGTTGACAACAGAATGAGCTAACCAGGCAGGCCGTTTAACACATTGTTCCACAAGCATTCAAGTAAACTGCATGCTCTCTGGATATCCATTCAGGAGTTTTGAAACAGAACCATCCCCATAGGTTCCCTCTCCCACTTCAGTCTGACCTTTCTGTCATGGTCCTCCTCCAGTGCCATAGTGAGGCCCACCGGAAATTGGAGGTACAGCACCTCATATTTTGCCTGGGCAGCTTGCAGCCCAGCGGTATGAATATTGACTTCTCTAACTTTAGATAGTTCCTCTGTCCCTCTCTTCCCCTCCCCCTTCCCAGTTCTCCCTCTATCTTCCTGCCTCCACCTACATCCTTCCTTTGCCCCCCCCCCCCCCCCCCCCCGACATCAGTCTGAACACCTCCTCTCCATCTTCTAGATATATTGCCAGTATTTTTCATGGGTAAAATATGTTGTTTTCTGAAAGGATGCAACAAAAATCTGCGATTGGAAAGCACTTGTAAAAGGGAAGGGAAAAATCCTTGCATTGTAGTCGACAAATTTACTTTAGCCTTACGTTTCGTACTAAGCATGCAAACAGTATATTTTACTTAAGCCAGCAGTTATTCATTGTTATTCTTCAGAGTTTTACTATTCCTTGTACGCTGATTTGGTTGTCGTGTGTTTCTAAAGTATTCATAACTAAAATTTCATAAGTTTCCACACCTTACCCTTCCATACCCTTGTGTCCCTCTCTCCTGGTTCTCAGTCTGAAGAATGGTCTTGACCCGAAACGTCATCTTTTCCTTCTATCCAGAGATGCTGCCTGTCCCACTGAGTTACTCCAGCATTTTGTGTCTATCATCATCATCATATATATACAGCCGGAAACAGGCCTTTTCGGCCCACCAAGTCCGTGCCGCCCAGCGATCCCCGTACATTAACACTATCCTACACCCACTAGGGACAATTTTTACATTTACCCAGCCAATTAACCTACATACCTGTACGTCTTTGGAGTGTGGGAGGAAACCGAAGATCTCGGAGAAAACCCACGCAGGTCACGGGGAGAACGTACAAACTCCTTACAGTGCAGCACCCGTAGTCAGGATCGAACCTGAGTCTCCGGCGCTGCATTCGCTGTAAAGCAGCAACTCAAACTAAACATCAGCGATTGAAAATCTTTAAGAATAATTTCTCACTTTGTAAAGTCTGCTTGTAGGTTTTTAATTTATTCTGGAAGAATATTAAGTCCTTAGTTAAAGGACTTTTGAACTTTACAATGAGTTCAAATCAACTTGCAGCTCGTGTAAGTGAAACCATGCTTCTTTTAATTTAAACTTCCCTTTTAGTTTTCATTTTCAACAGAACCTATGGAGATGGTTCTGTTTCAAAACTCCTGAGTGGATAACCAGAGAGCATGCAGTTTACTAGAATGCCTGTGGAACAATGCCATAAACAGCCTGCCTGATTAGCTCATTCTGTTGTCAACCATCTTACTGGAATTCTGAGCCGAGATTATTCCGAGTAAATATTTTAGGTTATTTTAGGTTTAGTTTAGAGAAACAGTTGGTTTGTTTCGTTTATTGTCACATATACCGAGCGAGGTACAATGAAAAGCTTTTGTTGCGTGCTAGCCAGCCAGTGGATAGACAATACGTGATTACAATCGAGCCTTCCACAGTGTATAAGATACATGATAAAGGTACATGATAAACGGGCCCTTCGGCCCACCGAGTCCATGCTGACCAATGATCACCCCATACACTAGTTCTATATTATTCCTAGTTTCTAATCCAACACACGAATGGTAATTTACAGAAGCCAATGAACCTACAAACCTGCACGTCTTTGGAGTGTGGCAGGAAACCGGAGCACCCGGAGACAACCAACACGGTCGCAGGGAGAACATACGGACTCCGTACAGACGGCACCTGTAGTCAGGATTGAACCCGGGTCTCTGGCAGCTGTGAGGCACCAACCTACGTCAAGGATACAGCTCTGGCTGCATCCGTGTCGTTCCTGCATTGGTTGAGATTTTGCAGTTGGTAGTGAAAGAACAGTAGGTGCCAGCTGTCTGAGTCAGTGTGGGATTTTGAGTGGAGGCTCAAATTAATCAGGCGTCTATTCCGGTACTAAACTCCCTTTGGGGCACTGTGGTATCTGCAGTTTATGACATGCAGTAAATCAGCCAAACAGATTGAAGAATCCTCACAGATGTATGCAGAATTCATTGCAGCAACTTGCAGTTATTGCACATTTGTGATCCCCAGCCTAGAGAGCAGTCCTGAGCTACCATCTCCCTCATTGGAGACCCTTGGACTATCTTTGATCGAACTTTATCTTACGCTAAACGTTATTCCCGTTATTCCCCTTATCATGTATCTGCACACTGTGGACGGCTCGATTGTAATCACATATATCGTCTTTCCGTTGACTGGTTGGCATGCAACAAATGGGCAGCACGGTGGCGCAGCGGTAGAGTTGCTGCCATGCAGCGCCGGAGACCCGGGTTCGATCCCGACTACAGGCGCTGTCTGTAAGGAGTTTGTACGTTCTCCCCGTGACCTGCGTGGGTTTTCTCCGAGATCTTCGGTTTCCTTCCACACTCCAAAGACGTGCAGGTTTGTAGGTTAATTGGCTTAGACAATCCCGGCACGGTCCCGGTGGGCCGAAAGGGCCTATTTCCGCTCTGTAGCTCTAAACGAAATGCTTTTCGCTGTACCTCGGTACACGTGATAACAAACTAAACTTTAAAAAAAGGGTATATCACAGATGAAGTGCAGTAAAGAATCACTAAGACAGCATTAAGAATGAGCTGGGAGATGGACACTAACGTAAACTTTTTAAGCTCTGTCGCATTAATTTTGTTTTGGAAAAATGAGATGCTTCAATGTTAGATTTAATTTTCAAAGAGGCTGTTTAACATTAAATATAATACCCAGCTAAAATTTAATACCAAATGCACCAGTTGTGGCTTGTGTCTTTAATAGAGAATTAGTTGATAAGAAACCAAGTTCACACCATTGTTTGTCTTCATAAGTTATAGGAGCAGAATTAGACCACTCGCCCATCACGTCTACTCTGCCATTCAATCACGGCTGATCTATCTTTCCCACTCAACCCCATTCTCCTGCCTTCTCCCCATAACTCCTAAGACACACGTACTGATCAAGAATCTGTCAATCTCCGGCTTAAAAATATCCACGGACTTGGCCTCCACAGCCTGCTGTGGCAAAGAATCCCACAGATTCACCGCCCTCTGACTGAAGAAATTCCTCCTCATCTGTCCAATGGTATGTCCTTTTATTCTGAGATTATGCCCTCTAGTCCTAGACTCTCCCACTAGTGGAAACATCCTCTCCACATCCACTCTATTCAGGCCTTTCACTGTTCGGTAAGTTCCAATTTGGTCCCCGCTCACCCTTCTAAACTCCAGCGAGTACAGTGCCATCAAATGCTCATCACATGTTAACCCACTCATTCCTGGGATCATTCTCGTAAACCTCCTCTAGACACACAAGTTATGGGCCGTAGGGCCTGTTCGTGTGCTATGTTTAAGTTAAGTTCTTCCTTTTTAAGTACACGAGAATGACTTTACTTCCACATTCCAATTCTCTCTGCAGTCAGGGACGATTGCAATCACTGGAGTCCAGTATGTTCAGTAGATTTCAACAAATCTTTGCTAAAATGATGCAATGTAATTTAAAATAGCCTTTGTTCTCACATCATTGCCAAGTTTCTGCAGTTTCGTAGAAACAAAAGCAAAAAAGTGAGATCGTTTGTATTAATAAAAAGTGTCTAAAATAAAGTGATAATTTTTCAACTTTTATTACACGTTACAACTTAAGCAAAGACGGCAGGTTGCATTAGGAAACCCATTTAAGAGCCAAGAGTGTTTAATTGTCATTTGTCATGAGCAATGTAATTCTGACATGCTGCGGCTTTGCAGGTTCATTGACTAAATATCACAACAATTAAATATACAATAATATCGATTAATAATCTGTAATACTGGGTAACCAGGCCATGGTAGTGCATTTATAGACAATAGACAATAGGTGCAGGAGGAGGCCATTCGGCCCTTCGAGCCAGCACCACCATTCAATGTGATCATGGCTGATCATTCTCAATCAGTACCCCGTTCCTGCCTTCTCCCCATACCCGCTGACTCCGCTATCCTTAAGAGCTCTATTTAGCTCTCTCTTGAATCCATTCAGAGAATTGGCCTCCACTGCCTTCTGAGGCAGAGAGTTCCACAGATTCACAACTCTGACTGAAAATGTTTTTCCTCATCTCAGTTCTAAATGGCCTACCCCTTATTCTTAAGCTGTGGCCCCTTGTTCTGGACTCCCCCAACATTGGGAACATGTTTCCTGCCTCTAACGTGTCCAACCCCTTAATAATCTTATATGTTTCGACAAGATCTCCTCTCATCCTTCTAAATTCCAGTGTATACAAGCCTAGTCGCTCCAGTCTTTCAACATATGATAGTCCCACCATTCCGGGAATTAACCTAGTAAACCTACGCTGCATGCCCTCAATAGCAAGAATATCCTTCCTCAAATTTGGAGACCAAAACTGCACACAGTACTCCAGGTGCGGTCTCACTCTGGCTTTGTACAACTGCAGAAGGACCTCTTTGCTCCTATACTCAACTCCTCTTGTTATGAAGGCCAACATTCCATTGGCTTTCTTCACTGCCTGCTGTACCTGCATGCTTCCTTTCAGTGACTGATGCACTAGGACACCCAGATCTCGTTGTACGTCCCCTGTTCCTAACTTGACACCATTCAGATAATACTCTGCCTTCCTATTCTTACCACCAAAGTAAGATTTGTAGTGCAAACAAAATCAAAGTCTATAGTAGGTTGTTGCTGAGGTAGGCTTGTGGTTAGGGTTTAGCAGGGTGGTTCAACAGCCTAATGGTTGCTGGGAAGAGCTGTCTTGAACCTGGAGATAGACACAAAATGCTGGAGTAACTCAGCGGGTCAGGCAGCATCTCGGGAGAGAAAGAATGGGTGACGTTTCGGGTCGCGACCCTTCTTTAGACTGATGTAGTTTTGGGTCGAGACCCTTCTTCAGACTGACCCACAATCCCAGTTTGAACCTGGAGGTGGTGGTTCTCAAGCTTTTGTATCTTGTTCCCAGTGGTCGCAGCGAGATGAGTGTGCGGCCAAGGTGGTGTGGGTCTCTGATGATGTTAGCTGTCTCCTTGAGGCAACGCTTCCTGTAGATCCCTTCGATGGTGGGGAGGTCAGTACCTCTGATGGACCAGGCAATGTCCACCACCTTCTGCAGCCACCTTAATTCCTGGGTATTCGAGTTACCGAACTAAGACTTGATGCAATCAGTCAGTATGCTGTCTACGTACTCAGTAGTTTGAGTGTTCGGCAACCTAGGGAATCTCCACAAACTTCTCAGGAAGTAGAGGCGGTGATGAGCTTACTTTGCGATGGCATCTATGTGCTGGGCCCTGGACAGATCTTCAGAGATATGCACGCAGAGATAGGAACAGTTTGAAGCCCTTGACTCTCTTCACCTCCACCCCGGCAATGAAGACAGTATAATGGATCCATGGCAGTTCCTTCTTTACATCAACAATCAGCTACTGCTCTCATTTAATGTGTAGGAAGGAACTGCAGGTGCTGGTTTACACCCAAGATAGACACAAAATGCTGGAGTAACTCAATGGGACTCTGGAGAGAAGGAATGGGTGACGTTCGGGTCGAGGCCCTTCTTCAGACTCGGTCTGAAGCTGAATCCATTCAGATGATTCCTGTACTCTGACTCACTGCTAGCCTTTATTCATCCACCGGCAGCCAATTTGAAGATGGCATCGGCCCTGCGTCTGGCCACGTGCTGGCTCCCCTCTCCAAAGCCAGGACATCCTTCCTCGGGTCTTTCAGTGCCCGAACCATTGTCGCAAATGCTTATCTGCCAATAACGTCTGTGCCTTTGCATTTAGATGTGGGCAATTGCTGGAACTTGCTCTGTGATTCACTACCTCATGGCAAGTACAGCTAACTATAAAACCTGAGGCAAATGCTTTGTTAGCACTATAATCATCCCTGTAAAAATTTCCCATACACGAAGAAGGGTCTGGACCCGAAACGTCACCCGTTCCTTCTCTCCAGAGATGCTGTCTGTCCCGCTGAGTTACTCCAGCATTTTCTGCCTATCTTCGGTTTAAACCAGCATCTGCAATTCTTTTCTACGCATTTCTCCTCCATCTTTATGTTTTGTTCAGTTTAGTTAGAGAAACAGTGCGGAAACAGGCCCTTCGGCCCACCGAGTCCGCAACGACCAGCGATCCCCGCGCACTAACACTGCCGTACTCACCCTTGTGACAATTTTACATTTATACCAAGCCAATTAACCTTCAAACCTGGACGTCTTTGGAGTGTGGGAGGAAAACAATTATCTTGGCGAAAACCCACGCAGGTCACGGGGAGAACGTACAAACTCCGTACAGACAGCACCCGTAGTCAGGATCGAACCCATGTCTCTGGCGCTGTAAGGCAGTAGCTCTACCGCTGCGCCACTGTGATGCTCAATATTGTGTTTATAATATACAATACAATACAATATATCTTTAATGTCATTGTACAATGAGGGGCACAACGAGATTGGGAATGCGCCTCCCATACGATGCAATAAATTAATTAGCTAGTCAGTATTAATTTAAACAACCCAATGAAACAAATTAGAACAGTTTTAAAACAGAATAAAGTGCAAGTAGATCTGTGCCGGTTCACTATGCGATGTGACCATCCGGCTCAGCAGGACCGGTTCATAGCAGCTATGGCCCTGGGGATGAAGCTGTTCCTGAGTCTGGAAGTGCGGGCGTAGAAGGCTTTGTATCGTCTGCCCGATGGTAGACATTCGAACAGAATGTTGCAGGGGTATGAAGAGTCTTTGTGGATGCTGGTGGCTTTTCTGAGGCATCGTGTGTTGTAGATGCCCTCCAAGGCTGGTAGCTGTGTTCCGATGGTCCTCTGAGCTCTATGGACTATCCGCTGATTAATTAATATCATGTTGACACATGCATTGGCCGTGTGCACAATTATTAATTACATAAGTGGCTGAGTGGCTATTTTGCTTTAGTTTGATATAACTTGAACGACAAATATTTAAAATGGAGGTGATCTTACAACAGTACAAAATGGTAGACTGTGGGCTGTGCATCTGTGAAATTGGGAAGCGCTGTTAATTAATTAACAAATGCAGATGAATCCCTTTGGGGACAGGAACTGTGATTTAAATTGTTAATATGTGTAACTTCATCAAATTAATGTAATTTTCAGTGTTCTCTGCAAATTTGAACTAGTTGAAACACAAGAATAATCAGCTGCTGCACATGACACTAACTGACAGATTGTCAGTTTGTCTACCTTGCAGTTTCTTTGGAAGTAATTTCTGGTCTTTTTTAATCTAAATTTGACAAATATGGCCTTTAAAATAGTGAACGGTACTAACCAATATTAATGAAAGGACAATTTACCAAATTATCAGGAAGTAAGAGTTGAGTTTAGTTTAGAGACACAGGCCCTTCAGCCCACCGAGTCCACGCCGACCAGCGATCCCCGCTCATCAACACTATCCGACACACACTCGGAACAATTTTACATTTTACATTTATGCCAAGCCAATTGACCTACAAACCTGCACGTCTTTGGAGTGTGGGGGGAAATTGGAGATCGCGGAGAAAACCCAGACACGTGGTGGGGAAAACGTGCAAACTCCGCACAGACAGCACCCCTTACCTTGTTGATCCTTCAACACAGGCACTCCCTGACTGAAGTAATAGCACTTACATAAACAATTCTCTACTCAGTCCCTAGTGCAATCAAGGCAGTTTCTAATTTCCACAATGCTGTATGATTATTAGGCTGTGTGATTATTAGTAGGCCATTTAGAACGGAGATAAGGAAAATAATTTTCACTCAGAGAGTTGCAAATCTGTGAAATTCTCTGCCTCAGAAGGCAGTGGAAGCCGATTCTCTGGATGCTTTCAAGAGAGAGTTAGATACTCTTAATGATCGTGGAGTCAGGGGGTATAGGGAGAGGGCAGGAACGGGGTACTGATTGTGGATGATCAGCCATGATCACATTGAATGGCGGTGCTGGCTCGAAGGGCCGAATGGCCTCCTCCTGCACCTATTGTCTATTGTCTATTACTCACGTTTGCATCATAAACAAGCTGGCAATGGTGGAGGTACTTACCCAGAAGGCTGCACGACGTGGAAAGTGCCCCAATTGTCCAGAGCGCAAGTATTCTTGGGAGTGCAGAGATTGCGTTGGAACAGAACAGCCTGCACATCTTGCATTACGGCGATTAGATTATACCCATTTATCTCATCTGTGTGCCATCAACACCTCACCAGGGCAGCTCAGTGGCGCGGCAGTAGAGGGGTTGCTGCCTTCCAGCGCCACAGACCCGGGTTCCATCCTGACTGCAGGTGTTGTCTCCGCACCGTATCTCTGAACTACACTAAGAATATTGCTGAAAAAAGCCATAAATTAGCAATGTCGGGAAGGAGTGAAAGGTCAGGGGCAATCAGAACCAGTCATGTATTTTCAGCCAACTTTGGAGACACATGGAACTGCAGATGCTGGTTGTGTTGGAGTGCTGGACTAGAAACAAGGAACTGCAGATGCAGGTTTACAACAAAAAAAAGACACAGCGCTGGAGTAACTCAGTGGGTAACTCTAAACGTCAGTCTGAAGAAGGGTCCCGACCCGAAACATCAACTATCCATGTTCTCCAGGGACAGGTACAAAATATTGGAGTAACTCAGCAGGAAAGACAGCATCTCTGGAGAGAAGAAATGGGTGATGTTTCAGGTTGAGATCCTTCTTCAGACTGAGAGTTAGGGAAGATGGGAAACGAGAGATATGGGTACGGTCAAAGGGGACGAAGGTCAAGGAAAATGTAGAATAGATCATTGTTAGGTAGGGAAAGGTGAGAATGAGGCACACAATGTCATCAGAAGGACTTTCAAACTAGTCGGAGAACTAGGATGGGCGAGAGATGGGGAGAGAGGGAGAGCAAGGGTTACTTGAAGTTAGAGAAGTCAATGTGCTGGGTTGTGAGCTGCCCAAGCGAAATATGAGGTGCTGTTCCTCCAATTTGCGCTGGGCCTCACTCTGACAGTGGAGGAGGACAAGGAGAGAAAGGTCAGTGTGGGAATGTGAGGGGGGGATTAAAGTGTTTGACAACCGGAGATCATGTTGGCCTCGGTGGACTGAGCGAGCGGAGGTGTTCAGCGAAACGATCGCTGAGCCTGCGTTTGGTCTCCAGGGATGCTGTCTGACCTGCTGAGATACTCCAGTACTTTGTCTTTTTAAAGTACTGGAGTAACCCAGTCGGTCAGGCAGCATCAATGGGGAACATGGATGGGCGATGTTTCAGGTCGGGAACCACCTTCCATCGTTTTGCAGCTGACTTTATTTGACAGTAGATCTGTATTTGGACAGTTCATGCATGAAAGCCACGGGACTGGAAGTAACACAGCGAGAGGTAACAGCTAAAGGTGCTAAGTAGCCAGTGGCTACATGTTTATTTTATATTATTCATCACTTTGCACTGCTCTTTCCATCTGGAGATGAAGCCACAGCTTTCAGGAGAGTCCAGTGGGGAAGGCACTAAATATAGAACTCGATTGTCAGGCAGCACAGTAGAGCTGCTAGTACAGCTGATGCCTCACAACACCAGAGACCTGGGTTCATGGAATATAGCACAGCACAAGAACAGGCCCTTCGGCCCACCACGTCTGTGTCGAACATGATGCCCAGCCCAACCCTTAACTCCCCGCACATAATCGATATCCCTCCATTCCCTGCACATCTATTTGCCTTTCCAAAGTGTCTTAAATGCCTCTATCTTAATTCTATCCATATAGAGAGAACTTTAAGTGAATTATTCTTCTTTGCTCTGCGCACCATTTGTTTTATGCAACATGAAAGATTTGCTGTTGTGGTGATCTTGATGCAGGGCCCGGACATTCACTGACTAAATTTGTTAATGTAATATTGTGATAATGCTACTGGAATATCTGTTAGCTGTTAATCTGAAGCTGCTGAGAAAGCAATCTATTTTAATGTTGAGGGCAATTTACACAATTATTTGTAGGAATGAAAGGAAAGGCTCAGAATATCCATTGGATATTTTTTACCTGGAGTGTAACGTCATTAAGTCTGTCTTTTTTTTAAAAATTGGTGCTATAAATAGTTTTGGATGACTTTCAGTTTCTTGCAGTTGTTTCTCATGCTAGTTGGGACTCTTTTGGCATTGCTAACACCAAGCTAGGTGTTACATTGTTAGAAGTCAGATGTTTGAAACATTGCAGATGTTACGCACAGCGGTGGGGCTGGAATGTGTTGCCAGGGGTGGTGGTGGAGCCAGCGATGATAGTGGTGTTTATGAAGCTTTAAAATGGGCACATGGAATAGAGGGATATGGACCATGTGCAAGGCAGGTGAGATCAGTTTAACTTGCCAACACGTTCGGCACAAACATTGTGGGCTACCCCCATCCCCTACTTCCCGAGCTGTACTTATTCTACGGACTGTAACTGATCAAAGAATTGATTTGGAAGGTAGACACAAAATGCTGGAGTAACTCAGCGGGTCAGGCGGCATCTCTGGAGAGAAGGAATGGGTGACGTTTCGGGTCGAGCCCCAACTTCAGACATCAGCCAGAGGGTGGTGAATCTGTGGAATTCTTTGCCACAGACGGCTGTGGAGGCCAAGTCAACGGTGGGGATTGACAGATTCTTGATTGGAACGGGTGTCAGGGATTACGGGGCGAAGGCAGGAGAATGGGGTTGAGAGGGAAAGATAGACCAGCCAGGGTTGGATGGCAGAGTAGACTTGATGGGCCGAATGGCCTCATTCTACTCCTACAACTTATCAGCTTATGACACCGTTTTTACTCTCATGAAGGAACGTTTATTCTCTTGTCTACAGTTCTGTGATTTTGCCGGCTTATTAATTTGTGTTCTTCTCTCCCAGGATAACCCTCCATATGACAAAGGGGCATTCAGGATTGAAATAAGTTTTCCATCAGAATATCCTTTCAAACCACCCAAAATTACATTCAAGACAAAGATCTATCATCCCAACGTTGATGAAAAAGGACAAGTTTGTCTCCCAGTCATTAGTGCTGAAAACTGGAAACCAGCAACCAAAGCTGACCAAGGTGAGTGAGATCAAACTACAGAGTGAAATAATCCTTCTTCTGACTTACCCGTAACGTTTACATGCCTTTCATTCATTTGTTGTCTGTACCTTTTCATAGGTCATAATGTCACAGGAGCAGAATTAGGCCATTCGGCCCATCAAGTCTACTCCGCCATTCAATCATGGCTGATCTATCTCTCCCTCCTAACCCCATTCTCCTGCCTTCTCCCCATAACCCCTGACACCCGGACTAATCAAGAATCTAT
This sequence comes from Rhinoraja longicauda, assembly GCF_053455715.1. Taxonomy (NCBI): domain Eukaryota; kingdom Metazoa; phylum Chordata; class Chondrichthyes; order Rajiformes; family Arhynchobatidae; genus Rhinoraja; species Rhinoraja longicauda. Next base: position 3,978,671 of record NC_135977.1, read on the forward strand.
CTATCTCTGCCTTAAAAAATATCCACTGCCTCCACAGCCTTCTGTGGCAAAGAATTCCACAGATTCACCTCCCTCTGACTAAAGAAATTTCTCCTCATCTCCTTCCTAAAAGAACGTCCTTTAATTCTGAGGCTGTGCCCTCTGGTCCTAGACTCTCCCACTAGTGGAAACATCCTCTCCACATCCACTCTTTCACTATTCTGTAAGTTTCAATGAGGTCCCCCCTCATCCTTCTAAACTCCAGCGAGTACAGGCCCAGTGCCGACAAACGCTCATCATGTGTTAACCCACTCATACCTGGGATCGTTCTTGTAAACCTCCTCTGGAGCCTCTCCAGAGCCAGCACATCCTTCCTCAGATATGGGGCCCAAAATTGCTCACAATATTCTAAATACGGCCTTACCAGCGCCTTATAGAGCCTAAGCATTATATCCCTGTTTTTGTATACAAGCCCTCTAGAAACAAATGCTAGTATTGAGTTGGCTTTCTTGCTTTCTTTACTTTTTCCATATCTCTCATTTCCCTCTCCCTTGGCTCTCAGTCTGAAGTGTCTCGACCCGGAATGTCACCTATTCCTTCTCTCCAGAATGCTGCCTGACCCGCTGAGTTACTACAGCATTTTGTGTCTACCCATAACTTTGTTTTCCATGATTTTGCTCTATTCCAGTTACAGTTTATGAGGTTGACAAGAGTTTTCTTAGAGAAAAATATAAAAATGCCAGTTATGTTTCAAGCTGCTTTATATGCCACACGAAGGACACAGAGTGCTGGACTAACTCAGCGGGTCAGGCAGCATCTCTGGAGAACTGATCAGTCTCAAGAAGAGTCCCACCCGAAACGTCACCTGTCCCGTGTCCTCCAGAGCTGCTGGGTTACTCCATCACTTTGTGTCTTTTATTTTTGTAAGGCAGTATCTGCAGTCCTTTTTATCTGCTTTATCCAGAACCAGGGGGCCGCAGTCTAAGAATAAAGGGAAGGCCATTTAAAACTGAGATGAGAAAAAACTTTTCACCCAGAGAGTTGTGAATTTGTGGAATTCTCTGCCACAGTAGGCAGTGGAGGCCAATTCACTGGATGAATTTAAAAGAGAGTTAGATAGAGCTCTAGGGGCTAGCGGAATCAAGGGATATGGGGAGAAGGCAGGCACGGGTTACTGATTGTGGATGATCAGCCATGATCACAATGAATGGCGGTGCTGGCTCGAAGGGCCAAATGGCCTCCTCCTGCACCTATTTTCTATGTCTCTATTGTACGCCGACTGCACTTGGCTTCATCGTGCAGATAATCTTGCTCATGCATTCTGACTTGTGGATCTCCCACGTTCACAGACAGAAGGGGGAGCCATTCCACAACCCACGTGAGAATTCTATAACAGACCAGTCTATTGATTTCTCTCACTTCAGGCAGCCCCGACATTCCCTCTCTCTCTATCCCTCCCCCACCCAAGTCACACTAGCTTCTCATTTTCACCCTACAAACAGCTAACAATGGCCTGTTTCCTCTATGATCGTTACTCCCAATAAATACATATCATTCATTCATTATTCTTCATCTGCACATCGTCTATATCTCTCGTTTCCCTTATCCCTAACCAGTCTTGATGAAGGTCTCGACCCTAAACATCACCCATTCCTTCTCTCCAGAGATGCTGCCTGTCCCGCTGAGTTACTCCAGCTTTTAGTGTCTATCTTCAGACTTGTTGGTCGTTCCTTTGAGCTGGAGTTTAGAAGGTTGAGGGGGGACCTCATTGGAACTTACAGAATAATGAAAGGCCTGGATAGAGTGGATGTGGAGAGGATGTTTCCACTGGTGGGAGAGTCTAGAACCAGAGGTCACAGCCTCATAATTAAAGGGCGCTCTTTTAGAAAGGAGATGAGGAGGAACTTCTTTAGTCAGAGGGTGGTGAATCTGTGGAACTCATCGCCACCAGAGGGCTGTGGAGGGCAAGTCAGTGGATATTTTTAAAGGCAGAAATAGACAAATTCTTGATTAAAACGGGTGTCACGGATTATGGGGAAAAGGCAGGAAAATGGGATGAGGAGGGAGAGATCAGCTATGATAGAATGGCGGGGTGGATTAGATGGGCCGAATGGCCTAATTCTACTCCTGTAACGTGTAACGTGTTATCCGTTCGACCTGCTTTTGACACGATATAACCCCACCCGTCTTCCCGCCCATATAGCCCCATCCCCTTCTTCACCATCCCCCCCCCTCCTCGGTGCCCTATCTGGACTCGCAACATTTTATCCCCTCCCCTTACACATTCCTTCCTCTCGCTTCAGAATTTGCAACTCTTCACTCCTTTTGCCCCCCATCTTTTGTCTTTTCATCTCTGGCCTTTGTCCAAATAAGTCCCCCTCCCCTCTCACCTGTCTTGGCCTATTAACTGCTAGGTTTTGTCCCACCCCATCTCTCTTCCAGCCTTCTCTCCCCCCCCCCCCCCCCCCCAACACAATCAATCTGAAGGGCCCCGCATTGGGGTCGAGGTGAATCGGACATTACCCCAGCTTATGGAAGGGCCGTTCAGAAGCCTTCCCCTAACAGAGGGGAAGAAGCTGTTCTCGAGTCCTAAGTACCTAAGGCATTTGAACCCAAGCCAAAGACAGCTGAAAGTCGACATTGTTAATATGAGAAAACAAAATTGGGGCGTATAGTAAGCTAAGATTGGGGTTAGTGCTGAGATCCCCCAAAAAATCTGTGGCCGGTTATCAAAGGAGAGGAAAGTGATCTGCAAATAAGAAATTTTTAAAGTATGTCATTGACCATGGAGGTATGGACACATGGATAGGACCGGTTCAGATGGATATGGGCCAAACGCAGGCAGGTGGGACCAGTGTAGCTGGGACATGTTGGCTGGTGTAGGCGAGTTGGGCCAAAGGGCCTGTTTCCACGCTGTATCACTCTGTGACTCGATGACCGAGGTCAAATGGCTTTGTCGTTGGACTTGGCCTTGCTTCCTTGCTGAAAATTCTTTGCAACAAGTAATACGTTTTTAACAACTAAAAATCACATTTCTGATTTGGAAGTGAAACTCCTAAATCCCCTGTAAGGCAATGAAGTGTCGTCGATTTGTAAGCTAGATTTTTTAGCTCGGGTCTTGAACTCCACAGAATTTTTATCTCAGAATTTCACAGGACAGATTCTGATTAGTACGGGTGTCTGGGATTACGGGGAGAAGGCAGGAGAATGGGGTTGAGAGGGGGAGATAGATCAGCCATGATTGAATGGCAGAGTAGACGATGGGCAGAATGTCCTAATTCTCCTCCTATAACTAATGAATTTAGAAACATAGAAACATAGAAAATAGGTGCAGGAGTAGGCCATTCGGCCCTTCGAGCCTGCACCGCCAGTCAATATGATCATGGCTGATCATCCAGCTCAGTAGCCTGTACCTGCCTTCTCTCCATACTCCCTGATCCCTTTAGCAAAAAGGGCCACATCTAACTCCCTCTTAAATATAGCCAATGAACTGGCCTCAACTACCTTCTGTGGCAGAGAATTCCACAGACTCACCACTCTCTGTGTGAAGAAATGTTTTCTCATCTCGGTCCTAAAAGACTTCCCCCTTATCCTTAAGCTGTGACCCCTGGTTCTGGACTCCCCCAACATCGGGAACAATCTTCCCGCATCTAGCCTCTCCAACCCTTAATTTAAGACAAATAGAGCCACATAACACTGTCCTGGAACATCTATTGTCTGCCTACCAGATCAGAACTACTTGTAACCGCTCTTAAGTAAGAAGGTAGAATTAATATTCTGGGACTGGGACTATCCATCCCATCGTCCAAGAACCAGTTGGACGGGTACATGCAGAGGACAGGTTTAGAGGGTTATGGACCAAGCGCAGGCCAAAGGGACTAGGGACATTGTTGGCCGGTGTGGGCAAGTTGGGCCAAAGGGCCTGTTTCCACACTGTATCAATCTATGACTCTAATATATCAATCATCCTCTGACATTGTATTGCCATCCCCCCCCCTTTTTTTTGTTGTCATCTGAGTGTTTTCTTCACTTTTCTGCTCGTCTTAACGCTCCCTGCCTGTGTTCTGTTTGCAGTTATCCAGTCGCTCATCGCACTTGTGAATGACCCTCAGCCCGAGCACCCTCTAAGAGCCGACCTAGCTGAAGAATACTCTAAGGACCGTAAAAAATTCTTTAAGAACGCCGAAGAATTTACTAAGAAATATGGAGAAAAGCGACCAATGGACTAAGACTTACTTGTGTCACGCTGCCTTCCCGATACCAGATTGCGGGCAGTACATTTCAAACACACCATCCAGCAGGACTCTGATGAACACATACAAGCACCACCCTTGATGCTTACTTGTGGCTGTTACTAACTTTCTACAGTTTTCATATAATCAGAAACGGTTTAGATAATGACTGTTCAGATGGGATTAAAACTTTAAATAAGACAGTCTAGTTCTGCTTTCTAGTTTAAAAAAAACACAAAATCACTGCTTAGTAAACAGCTTTTTTCTCTCTCTCACAATTCCACACGTTCCTTACAACAGATGGTACTCTATTCTTCAGCTCCAGGTCGTTTTTGTTTGTTCTTGTTCTTGTTTTGTTCCTCTCAACTCCACGCCTCCGTTTATGGCCCCTCGGATATTTTCCCCTCCATCAAATAACTCCCCCCACCCCCACCCCCACCCCGAACAAATGTCTTTAGTGAGAACCAAAAAAAAGTGACACACAAAAAAGTCCTGAAGGAGATGGGTGAACGTTAAAAGCAAAACTGTTTACTTCACGCTGTTTTTGTGCGAAAATCAGTAGCAAGTGAACCTGCCCTGCAACTCGTTTAGAACGTGGGGCGGGCGGGCAGGGTGCTCATGTTGTTGGAGAGAATAAATTCAGCTTGTTCCAATATAATTTAACTCGTGTTACAATGCAGTGCTATTCATAAAATAGGAAGCCCACGGTTTTTGCTTGCGGATAAACGTAAAAGCAGGGATTCATTTCTCCTTTTTTGTTTTGAAGCAGTTTTCTTATTCCCGTTCCACGCTTGAGGTAACCGACTGCTGGAGGAGGTGCTCGCAACCAACATCTTCGGGCCACGTTGGCTTCGCTGCACTGTTGCTCACCCTTCCTTGCACACCCGCAGCGCGTACAAACACGTGCAGTGCGAGGGGCCACTCGTAAACATGGGAACTAACCGCCGCGCCGTAAACCTGTAGCAAATTTTTTTTTTGAGCCGCCCGTGGTCAGTATTAATAATACCAGAGTCCAACCCTCACAATAGGAATGTAAGATCAATGCAGTGTCAGCACGATTAGACCGACCCGCCTCCACTCTCTCCTTCCCGCCGCTCTTCCCATCTTTGTGCCCCCCCATTTTTGGTTCATTTTGCTCGCTTAACAAGATTCAGAGACCTCCCTGTACACCTGTGGAATAGACCCTGCTCAAAACGGCGTCACTAGTTTAGGTATGGTGTTGCCTAACCAAAACAAAAATATATATATATTACCATTCGTAGAGATGGTCGAAATTTCTCTCTTTTTTTCTCTCTCTCTTCTCTTTTGAAACCTCGCGATCCAATTTGGTTCAGTTCCTGGGAAATTTGTGAAAAACTGGGGAAATGTGAGCCAAATCGCCACCTCTCGCTCCCTCTCACGCTCAATCCGCTAAAGAAATGCGTCCTAAGTTCAGTTCATTCAGTTGAGGGGTTAAAAAAAAAAAAAGTATTTGACATCATAGCCTCAGTATACGAGTAAGGGTTTGGGGTGTTTAATTTCAGGACTTTTGTCACACTTAAAAAAGAAGTACTCCAATCATTCTCCATTTATAAAACAAGATGAAAACATCTATTTCTATTTGGCCTTTAGACAATATACCGACTGCTGGCAAAACTACCACTGCTCCGGTTACCTTCTGGCTAAGCCAGCGTTTCACAAGGCAAGCCTTCTCTTGCTCAATGTCCTTGTATCTTAAACATATTTCCGTGTTTTACTCTAGGAAGGAATAGAAAATAGGATGGAATTTGAGCATTCTGGTAAAGGTATTCGGAAGCGTATTCACACGGCTGAAATATCGGTTGATAAAGGTTAGCCAAAGTACATAATCTGGGCTTCATTTTAACCATTGAAGTGGATAATTAGCTCTGAAACTGTATCCTATTTTGACTCGTGTACATTTTAACACTGTTAACCTGCAGGTACTGTCTGTAAAATGGGAACAACAACCCTTTAAACTTCAGCACCCCAAATCATTTTTTAAGCAGCCAACATTAAAATTAGTCTGGATAAAGTGTAATTGTCTCAATTGGGTTTGTAAAGAAAATTGTGAATGAAGCTGGATTTGACAAACTTCTGAGCACTTTGGGATTCAAATAAAACCATGCAGTGCATTACTGGATATCTGAGCTCTCTCTTTCTCTCCAGCCCAACCCCCTGCTCCCTGCCTTTCCCTCCGCCTTTTCCATTTCTTTGTCTCCCTCCTCTCTCACCTCACTCTCTGTCTCTCTGTGTCTTTCTCTGTCTGTCTGTCTCTGTCTCTCTCTCTCTCTGTCTGTCTGTCTCTGTCTTTCTCTCTGTCCCTCTCTCTCTCTGTGTCTCTGTCTCTGTCTCTGTCTCTCGCTGTGTGTGTGTATCTCTGTATCTATCTCTGTGTGTCTGTCTTTCTCTGTCTCGGTCTCTCTCTCTGTCCCTCTCTCTCTCTTTGTCCCTCTCTCTGTCTCTGTGTCTCTCTATCTCTGTGTCTCTCGCTGTGTGTGTGTGTGTATCTCTGTATCTGTCTCTGTGTGTCTGTCTTTCTCTCTCTCTGTCTCTGTCTCTCTCTCTCTCTCTCTCTCTCTCTCTCTCTCTCTCTCTCTCTCTCTCTCTCTCTCTCTCTCTCCCTCTCATTACCTTTTCCTTTCCTCAGTCCTGTGGTTTATTCATCCGCCAAACGTAATAAATTTATCCGTCATTTTTTATGAAGGAAATGAAGTCATTGCAGAAGTCTCGTTTGCATGGGGCATCTAGAACATATTTTCAGTAGCGATGTTGTACTCAAAACAGGAATCCATCGCTGCTAAGTAAGGGACACCGTATTTGGGACTATTTGAGGTGTCAACGTGTGCATCTTAAACTGGAAAGGGTGCAGAGAAGATTTACGAGGATGTTGCCAGGACCTGAGGGCCTGAGCTACAGGGAGAGGTTGATTGAGTTGGGTCTTTATTCCTTGGAGTGCAGGAGGATGAGGGGTGATCTAACAGAGGTGTACAAAATCATGAGAGGAATAGATCGGGTAGACGCACAGAGTCTCTTGCCCAGAGTAGTGGAATTGAGAATCAGAGGGCACAGGTTTATGGTGAGGGGGGGAAAAGATTTAATAGGAACCTGAGGGGCAACTTTTGTTTTACACAAAGGGTGGTGGGTGCATGGAACGAGCTGCCGGAGGAGGTAGTTGAGGCAGGGACTATCACAATGTTTAAGAGACATTTAGACAGGTACATGGATAGAACAGGTTTGGAGGGATATGGGCCACACGCAGGCAGGTGGGACTAGTGTAGCTGGGACATGTTGGTCGATGTGGGCAAATTAGGCTGGATTTTCTGTTTCCACGCTGTGTGACTAATTATATCATCTGTTCCTGAACCAGTTTACATTATAGATACAGCTCGGAAACAGGCCCTTCGGCCCACCGAGTCCGTGTCGATCCGCGATCTCCACACACTAACACTATCCCACACACACTAGGGACAGTTTACAATTTTACCGAAGCCAATTAACCTGCAAACCTGCGCGTCTTTGGAGTGTGGGAGGAAACCGGAGCACCCGGAGAAAACCCACGCAGGTCACGGGGAGAACGTACAAACTCCGTACACAGACAGCGCCCGTGGTCGGGATCGTACCCGGGTCTCTGGCGCTGTGAGGCAGCAAGTCTACCGCTGTGCCACCGCGCACTAAACAACTGTTCAGCCCCAGTTGCTCAAATAACATTTAAATAATCAAGTCTTAAAGTTGTAACGACACAGGTGAAAGCCAAGATAGACCCAGAATGCTGGAGTAACTCAGCGGGACAGGCAGCAACTCTGGGCAGAAGGAACGGGTGACGTTTCGGGTCGAGATCAGGTGAAAGCCATTTGGCCCATCGATCCTGTGACAATGACATCCCGTTCTGTGAGAATGTCTGAAGAAGGGTCTCGACCCGAAACGTCACCCGTTCCATCTCCAGAGACGCTGTCTGTCCCGCTGAGTTACTCCAGCACATCCCGTTCTCTTATCTCTTCTCAATCTTGTGCACATCTGCTCTATGGTCTATTTTGCTATTAACACACGCTAGTAATTAATCAACAGCGATTTTTTTTGGGGATGCGTGAAAGACACTTCTACTTCTCAACTTCTGCACACGTGCCGTAAGAAGCATTTTGTCGGGATGCATCACAGCCTGCGTTGAGAACAGCTCCATCCAAGGCCGCAAGAAATCGCGGAGAGTTGTGGACGCAGCCCAGACCATCACACAAACCGACCTCCCTCCCACTGACTCCATCGACACCTCACGCTGCCTCGGCCAGGCCAGCAGCATCATCAAGGACCAGTCTCACCCCGGCCACTCCCTCTTCTCCCCTCTCCCATCGGGCAAGACGTACAGAAGTGTGAAAATGCACACCTCCAGATTCAGGGACAATTTCTTCCCGGCTGTTATCAGGCAACTGAACCATCCTACCACAACCAGAGAGCAGTGCTGAACTACCATCGGACTATCTTAGATCAGACGTTATTGCCCCAAAACGTTATTCCCTTTATCATGTATCTGTACACTGGACGGCTCGATTGTTATCATGTATTGTCTTTCCACTGGCTGGTTAGCACGCAACAAAAGCTCCTCGCTGTACCTCGGTACACGTGACAATAAACTAAACTAGCCTGCGATGTCTGGAAGGGATGAAAACTCCAGAGGTCAGGATCGAACCTGGGACCGTGAGGCAGCAGAACGAGCCACTTCACCACCCTGTTTGAAAGCTGCGGGTGCTGCCATTCTGAAACCAAAGCCATGCAGTTATCAACTGATGGACTATTGTTGACCTGATATGTTGACCACGGTGGCGCAGCGGGTAGAGTCACTGCCTCACAGCACCAGAGACCCCGGTTCGATCCCGACTACGGGCGCTGTCTGTACGGAGTTTGTACGTTCTCCCCGTGACCTGCGTGGGTTTTCTCCGAGATCTTCGGTTTCCTCCCACACTCCAAAGACGTGCAGGTTTGTGGATTAATTGGCTTGGTATCAATGTAAAATTGTCCCTAGTGTGTAGGATAGCGTTAGTGTGCTGGGATCGCCGGTCGGTGCGGACTTGGTGGGCCGAAGGGCCTGTTTCTGCGCTGTATCTCTAACTTAAAAACCAAAAATATCTCTCTCCCCTCCAACCTGCCTGACATGCTGCGCACAGCTAGAAGGCTGTGGAGGCCAAGTCAGCGGATATATTTAAGGCAGAGATAGATAGATTCTTGATCAGTACGGGTGTCAGGGGTGACGGGGAGAAGGCAGGAGAATGGGGTTGGGAGGGAGAGATAGATCGGCCATGATTGAATGGCGGAGTAGACTTGATGGGCCGAATGGCCTAATTCTGCTCCTATCACTTATGACCTAATGAACTAATTCGTCCAGTATTTTTGCTTCTGTTTTGAAATCCTGAGGATGTGCACATACGAACTTGTAACTGGATTGGGTTTTCATTATCTGCTTTAGCAGGGTAAAGTTAGTGTATTTGATTGTCACGTGGATCGAGGTACAGTGAAAAGCCTTTGCGTGCTCACCAGCCAGCGGAAAGACAATGCATCATTACATGAAAGTGTACGAAATGCGGGCTGATTTTCTTCGCACTGTATTGCCACAGGAAGTAGTTGTGTACAATAACATTTGGACAGATATATGACTAGAGGCTAGAGGATTATGGGCTAAGCGCAGTCAAACAGGACTAGCTTAGATGGGGCATCTTGGTCAGCATGTATGAGTTAGATAATAGACAATAGGTGCAGGAGGAGGCCATTTGGCCCTTCGAGCCAGCACCGCCATTCAATGTGATCATGGCTGATCATCCACAATCAGTACCCTGTTCCTGCCCTCTCCCCATACCCCATGACGACGCTATCATTAAGAGTTGGGCCGAAGGGCCTGTTTCCGTGCTGTATGACTCACGAGGAACCTGAGGAGTAACTTTTTCACTCAGAGGGTGGTGGGTGTACGGAACGAGCTGCCAGAGGAGGTAGTTGAGGCAGGAACGATACTAACATTCAATAGACACAAAATGCTGGTGTAACTCAGTGGATCAGGCCAAGAGGGGACCCTTCTTCAGACTGAAGAACCAATGGGTGATGTCCCGACCCGAATCATCACCCATCCTTTTTCTCCAGAGATGCTGCCTGACCCTCTGAGTTACTCCAGCACTTTGTGTCTATCTACAGCATAAACCAGCACCTGCAGTTCCTTTCTACTCTAATATTAAACAGATACCTGGACAGGTACATGGATAGGACAGGTTTAGAGGGATATGGGCCAAATGCAGGCAGGCTGGACTAGTGTAGATGGGGCATGTTGGTCGGGATGGGCAAGTTGGGCCAAAGGGCCGGTTTCCACGCTGTGTGACTCTATTAGACTGATTTCTCTGCACGATGCACCATTGCATTTTAGTTGTGGCTGTCTATATTAACTCTATCCTGTGAAGCAACAAGTCTCACAAACTGCGGTTGATTCTGGTCGGAAGCATCTTTAGGTTTAAAAAATTATTATTGTCACGTGTACCAAAGTGTTATGACATGATATCTAATCAGATTAAACTACACATCAAGACAAACTCGTCCAACAGGTGGAGCAAAGGGGAAGATACAGAGTGCAGGATATGGTTCTCAGCATTGTAGCGCACCAGTTCCAGAGACAAAGTCCAATGTCCGCAATGGGGTAGAGGTGAATCGGACAGTGCCCTGGCTTATGGAAGGGCCGTACAGAAGCCTGACAACAGAGGGGAAGAAGCTGTTCGTGAGTCTGGTGGTGCGCGCTATCAAGCTCCTGTACCTTCTGCCGGGCGGGAGCGGGGAGAAGAAGGAATGACCGGGGTGGGACAGGGACAAGTCTTTGATGATGTTGGCTGCTTTTTTTCCGAGGCAGCGTGAAGAGATGTAGTCAATGGAGGGGAGTCTGGTCTGTGTGATTGGCTGGGCAACGTCCACAACTTGCAGAGTATTTTCTAAATCGATCTTTATTATCAGCATTTTCAAAACTCCAGCTGGTATTGACTTATAGAACATAGGGCAGTACAGCCCAGGAATGGGCCCTTCAGCCCACAGTGTTTGTGCTGAACATGATGCCGAGTTAAACTGATCTCTCCTGCCAGTTTGTGAGCCATATCCCTCTATTCCTGCACTTTCATGCTCCTGTCCAAAAGCCTCTTCAATGTCACTATTGTATCTGTCTCCACCACCACTCCTGGCAGCACGTTCCAGGCACCCACCCCCCCCCCCCCCCCCCCCCCTCTGTTAAAATAAAACACCCCCCACACATCTATATAGTAAAACTCTTGTTTCTTTCTTTGTTTGTTCCTGAACTACAGCCAAAAACGGTTCAAGATAGCGTGACAATTTTAGGCCCACCTTACTCACCGTTGTCCCTTTGGTGCTAATGGAAGGTTTCATTGAAATCGGTGTTATATTTTTAAAGTTATTCACATTTTAAATTTTAAATCTATCTCCTCGGGAGGGTGGGGGGGAGGAGGGAGGGAGGGGGAGAGGAGATGGTGCTGCACCAATGTGGGAGAGGTTTGGGGCGAACGGGTCCACTTGGTCTAGTCTTTAAACATTCCCCCCTCTCACGTTAACTTTCCCCCTCTCATTTTGTGCTACTTTAGTTTGCATGCACAAAATGCAAAGTGCTGGAGGAACTCAGCGGGTCAGGCAGCATCTGGGAAGATAAATTTCATTTAGTTTGGCGATACAGCAAGGAAACAGGCCCTTCGGCCCACCGAGTCCATGCCATCGATCACCCGTTCACACTAGCTCAATGTCATCCCACTTTCTCATCCACTCCCATCCACTCCCACACTGGGAACAATTTACAGAGGGCCTCACATTAACCTGTCACAGGGAGAACGTCGTAAAACTCCACACAAACAGAGGTCAGGATTGAACCCGGGTCTCAGGCGCTGTGAGGCAGCAGCTCTACCCGCTGCACCACTCCGCTGCCCAAATAGACAGACCCTTCTTTGGACCCGGTCTGGAATGTTCTCCGTCTGTTCCCCTTCCACAGATGCTGCCTGACCCGCTGCGTTCCTCCAGCACTTTGTGTTTTGTGCCTTCATTTTGCTTGTGCATTACTTGTGTGTATGTGTGTGAGTGTGGGCGCAGTATCGGGCAACACCACCAGATGGCAGTTCATTACGTGGAATCAGACACGTTTTCTAAGGGCCTGCTTCCTTTATCATCGTTACTTTTTTGCGTATCTTTCATTCATTTGTTCTATGTCTCTCTACATCACCGTTTATGTCTCTCGTTTCCCTTTCCCCCCCGACTCTCAGTCTGAAGAAGGGTCCCGACCCGAAACGTCACCCATTCCTTCTCTCCAGAGATGCTGCCTGACCCGCTGAGTCACTCCGGCATTTTGTGTCCATCTTTTCTAAGGGGAAGGCTGGAGTAGAACAGTCAACACTGGGGTCAGAAATCAACGCTGGTTAACGGTGGCAGGACCAGAGATTACGTAGAGTGCGTCGGGTGTGGGAAATTAGTGCTATTCGGCGGTTGAGGGGAAACTTGACCAAAGCAAAGCCGGCAAGGTGGTGCAGCGGTAGAGTTGCTGCCTCACAGCGCCAGAGACCCTGGTTCGATCCTGGCTGCGGGCGCTGTCTGAACGGAGTTTGTACGTTCTCCCCATGACCCGCGTGGGTTTTCTCCGGATGTTCTGGTTTCCCCCCACACTCCAAAGACGCACAAGTTTGTACATCAATTGGCTTTGGTAAAAATTTTAAATGTTCCTAGCGTGTAAGATGGAGCTAGCGTGCAGGGTGATCGCTGATTAGCGCGGACCAAGTGGGCCGAAGGGCCTGTTCCCCCACTGTATCTCTAAAGTCTAAAGTATGTCAAATTTTGAGAGGCGTAGACAGCCAGAACTTTTATCCCGGGGTAGGAATGTCCAACACCACAGTGGGCGGTCACGGTGGCGCAGCGGTAGAGTTGCTGCCTGACAGCGAATGTAGCGCCGGAGACCCGGGTTCCATCACAACTACGGGCGCCGTCTGTACGGAGTTTGTATGTTCTCCCCGTGACCTGCGTGGGTTTTCTCCGAGATGTTCGGTTTCCTCCCACACTCCAAAGACGCACGGGTTTGTATGTAGGTTGGTTGGTATAGATGTAAAAATATCCCTAGTGTGTGTAGGATAGTGTTAATGTGCGGGGATCGCTGGGCGGCACGGACCCGGTGGGCCGAAAGGTCTGTTTCCACGCTGTATCTCTAATATAGACGGCTGTGGAGGCCAAGTCAATGGGTATTTTTAAAGTGGAGATTGACAAATTCTTGATTGGTACAGGCATCAGCAGTTAGGGCTGAGATGAGGAATTTTTTTTTCAGCCAGAGTTGTGAATCTGTGGAATTCTCTGAGTTAGATGTGGCTCTTAGGGCTAACGGAGTCAAGGGGTACAGGGAGAAAGCAGGAACGGGGCACTGATTCTGGATGATCGGCCATGATCATATTTGAATGGCGGTGCTGGCTCGAAGGGCCGAATGGTCTACTCCTGCACCTATTTTTTATGTTTCTATGTAATGGGGAGAAGGCAGGAGAATGGGGTTTAAATCAAGGTTCAGCATTAAAGATGACAAACAAGTTGAATTTTATTCGCCAGTTTTATTGAGACGATTGTATTTCCCCCCCAAACGTCATGATACATTTAATCTTTCTCTGTCTCATAGCTAAATATTACGCAAATCTATGTTTAAATATATTTCCAGGTATCACGTTGAATTAATTTAAGCAAATCAACATCCTTGTCAACCCAAGGTACAAAACTGTTCACTTTGGTTATGAAGTAACCTTGTGCTCAGAAGAAATGTACACCAATCAGCCAAAACATTGATCAGCCAAAACATCATGACCACCTGCCTAATATGCTGTTGGTCCTCCGTGTGCAGCCCCATACGCAGCAGGGTGCGATACACTGTGTATTGTGGCACATTCCTCCCGTGACCACCGTTAAAATGTTCTGTGACTTGTGCCACAGTCGACCTTCTGTCGGTTCGGACCAGACGGGATAGCCTTCGTTGCCCTCGCGCATCGATGAGCCTTGGGCATCCAACACCCTGCCTGTCGCCGGTTTGTGGTTTGTCCCTCCTCCGACCACTGTCGGTCGGTACTCACCACTGCTGACAGGGAGCACCCCACAAGCCTTGCCGTTTCAGAGATGCTCTGACCCAGTCGTCTGGCCAGAACAATTTGGCCCCTTGTCAAAGTCGCTCGGGTCTTTACTCCTGGCCATTTCTCCTGCATCCAACACGTCAACCTCAAGAACTGACCGTTCACTTGCTGCCTAATATATCCCACCCCTTGACAGGTGCCATTGTAACAAGATAACCAATGTTATTCACTTCGCCTGTCAGTGGTCATAATGTTTTGGCTCATCGGTGTAGTGTCTCGGGAATTTATTTATGGTTATCAGTCGTAGTTTGTTTAGCACAAACTTGTCTCCATCATAAGTCTAGGAGGTTCAGGTTGAGACTGGCCAGGGCAATATTAGGGACACACACACCACAAGAGGCAAGACATTAAATTGAGGCAATTCACTTGCTGTTTTGGCAGTTCAGAACACGGAAGCCATTCTCAACGCTGTCCAATACTTTCTCCCTCGATCAACATCGCAATAAAACAGACATTTGGAATATTGTGAGCTGTTTGGCTCTGGAGAGTGTCTGGAGGAGGTTCACGAGAACGATCCCAGGAATGAGTGGGTTAACCTATGATGAGCGTTTGTTGGCACTGGGCCTGTACTCGCTGGAGTTTAGAAGGACGAGGGGGGACCTCATTGAAACGTACAGAATAGTGAAAGGCGTGGATAGAGTGGATGTGGAGAGGATGTTTCCACTAGTGGGAGAGTCTAGGACTGGAGGCCATAGTCTCAGAATAATAGGTACCTTTAGGAAGGAGACGAGGAGGAATTTCTTCAGTCAGAGGTGGTGAATCTGTGGAACTCTTTGCCACAGAAGGCTGTGGAGGCCAAGTCAATGGATATTTTAAAAGTAGAGATCAATAAGATTCTTGTTTAGTGCGGGTGTCAGGGGATATGGGGAGAAGGCAGGAGAATGGGGCTGAGAGGGAGAGATAGATCAGCCATGGTTGAATGGTGGGGTAGACTTGATGGGTTGAATGGCCTAACTCGGATCCGACAGCTTGGGAATTACTTTAGTGATTATCTCACTGCAGTTTGTGGGAACTTGCTGTGGTCTTTTTGTTTGATGCTAAGCGAACAACATGCCCACATGCCAGAGTCCCAGGGCACGTTGAGATGGAGAGATATGGATTATATGCCAAAGAGGCTGGGCAGTCTAACCTGGCATCATGTTTGGCATGGATGGTGCGGGCCGAATGATCTGTTCTTTGTGCTGTAGCTGTTCTGTGTGCTTGTTAAAGTGTAACGATGCAAATACGAAATTTGCATGTTAATTGAGGGCTTGCATATTGCATTAGTGTTTTGCATCATGAAACTTCAAAAGAGTTAGATAGGGTTAATGGAATCAAGGGATATGGGGAGAAGGCAGGCACGGGGTACTGATTGTGGACGATCAGCCACGATCACAATGAATGGCGGTGCTGACTCGAAGGGCCGAATGGCCTCCTCCTGCACCTATTGTCTATCTATGTAAACCAGAAAGATATTGCACATTACAGAAGTCACAATCTGATTAATAGCACCAAAGTGATAACCGAGAATTAATATTTAAAAAAATCATTAATCAATCATGTCTCTTGCCTTCATTCTGAATTTGAACAGGTTATTGCACAAAGCTGTCATGATTACATCCGCAGAATTATTAAATGATTCATAACTGGACGGCACGGTGGTGCAGCGGGTAGAGCTGCTGCCTCACAGCGTCACAGGCCCGGGTACCACCCTGACTACCGGGTGCTGTCTGTGGAGTTTGCATGCTCCCCCTGCGACTGCGTGGGCTTTCTTCAGGTGCACCGGTTTCCTCCCACATTCCAGTGACGTGCGGGTTTGTGGGTCAATTGGCTACTGTACAATTGTCCCTAGTGTGTGCAGTACAGTGCTAGTGTATGGGGTGATCACTGCTTGGTGCAGACTCAGTGGGCTTGCAGGGCCAGTTTCCACACTGTATCTCTAAAGTGAAATAAACTGATGAGCAAGAAATGGGAGTGACATAGAACTATTGTGAACGGGTGATCGATGGTCAGCATGGACACAGTGGGCCGAAGGGCCCGTTTCCATGTTGCGTCTCTCAACCAATCTCTCGGTCAAATATAAATCATTTGCATTTCTCTGTGCAAGTTAAGTTTCGCCTGTCTTGTTACTCGACTTTCTTGTGGATGGTACGTGTGAAGTAGACCTGGTGGGCGTGCACGTTGGAGCAGCGGTAGAGTTGCTGCCTTACAGCGTCAGAGACCCGGGTTCAATCCTGACTACGGCCGCTGCCTGTACCTGTTTCTACCCGTGACCTGCGTGGGTTTTCTCCGGGTGCTCTGGTTTCCTCCCACACTCCAAAGACGTGCAGGTTTGTAGGTTAATTGGTCCGGTGTAAATGTAAATTGTCCCTGGTGTGTGTAGGGTGGCGTTAGTGCGCGGGGGTCGCTGGTTGGCACGGACTCGGTGGGCCGAAAGCCTGTTCCGCGCTGTATCTCTAAACTAAACTAAGACCCACACAGTATTGCAAATTTAATTTCTCGTTGCCTGCAAAGTGAACAATTCAAAGTGAACACACTGCTTCAAGTGTGACTGCTTCAAGTAATGGTTGGACCCCGGCCAATCTCACCTGCTGTCGAGGAACGAGAGATGAACCAGCAGTGCCGGAGGTCCGGTTAAACTCGTGAGAATAAACCCTGCACTTTGCTGCCTCTCCTGAGGAACAAGGTTCATTGCTTGCAGTTCCACTGCTCCGAGGAGCCACGTTCAATTGTCTGCATGGAATGGGGATTGATTTGCAGGGAGTTGAGGCGATCATTGTGCCTTCTCTCCCGTCTGGAAGCTCAGCTCCCCCCTCTCCCCTCCCTCCCTCCTCTGCCAGGCTGCTGGAAGAGGTTGGGGAGACAGGGCTTCCGTTTCACCTACAGGTCACTGAAAGCACACAGTTGAATGCTCCTCTGCTCGTAGTACTTCAGCAGCTTGGGTGCCTGGAGGGTCTCGAGTTCGTGGAAGCGGTCAGCGGAGAGCGAGAAGCCATCAGGCCCTTGCCCACACCCACCTTCCTCAGGGAAGCTGGAGTACCCAGGGTGGACCATCAGCTCTATGGTCAATATTGTGTCGTCTGGCCTTTGGGCACCGGTGGGGAAGATGTCCAACAGGCGATGCTGCTTGGCGTTCCTGGTGGCGATGGCGTTCTCTATGGTGGTCTGGATGGTTGGCACCGACATGTTTCTCCCCATCGTGGTCAGGCCGATGTAGATGTCGGGCCACCTGTTGGGCGCCATTAAAACACAGCTCTCAATAAGGTCAGATGGAAGGCAGAGCTAAGATGTGCAGGTGATGGTGTTGTTAACATGGAAAAGACTATCGCACGGTGGCGCAGCGGGTAGAGCTGCTGCCTCACGGCGCCAGAGACCCGGGTTCCACCCCGACTACGGGTGCTATATGTGTGGGGTTTGTACGTTCTCCCCGTGACCTGCGTGGGTTTTCTCCGGGATCTCCGGTTTCCTTCCACACTCTAAAGACGTGCAGGTTTGTAGGTTAATGGGCTTGGTATAAATGTAAAGCGTTTCTATTGTGTGTACGATGGTGTTAGTGTGCGGGGATTGCTGGTCGGTGTGGGCTCTGTGCGCTGAAGGACCTGCTTCCACGCTTTGACAAGGTCCCACATAGGAGATTGGTGGGCAAAATTAGAGCACATGGTATTGGAGGTAGGGTACTGACATGGATAGAAAATTGGTTGACAGACAGGAAGCAAAGAGTGGGGATAAATGGGTCCCTTTCAGAATGGCAGGCAGTGACAAGTGGGGTACCGCAAGGCTCGGTGCTGGGACCGCAGCTATTTACAATATACATTAATGACTTGGATGAAGGGATTAAAAGTACCATTAGCAAATTTGCAGATGATACAAAGCTGGGTGGTAGTGTGAACTGTGAGGAAGATGCTATGAGGTTGCAGGGTGACTTGGACAGGTTGTGTGAGTGGGCGGATGCATGGCAGATGCAGTTTAATGTGGATAAGTGAGGTTATCCACTTTGGTGGTAAGAATAGGAAGGCAGAGTATTATCTGAATGGTGTCAAGTTAGGAAAAGGGGACGTACAACGAGATCTGGGTGTTCTAGTGCATCAGTCACTGAAAGGAAGCAATTTATTCACAAAATGCTGGAGTAACTCAGCAGGTCAGGCAGCATCTCGGGAGAGAAGGAATGGATGACGTTTCGGGTCTCGATTTGTACCAGCATCTGCAGTTATTTTCTTATACTGAAAGGAAGCATGCAGGTACAGCAGGCAGTGAAGAAAGCCAATGGAATGTTGGCCTTCATAACAAGAGGAGTTGAGTATAGGAGCAAAGAGGTCCTTCTGCAGTTGTACAGGACCCTAGTGAGACCGCACCTGGAGTACTGTGTGCAGTTTTGGTCTCCAAATTTGAGGAAGGATATTCTTGCTATTGAGGGCGTGCAGCGTAGGTTTACTAGGTTAATTCCCCGAATGGCGGGACTGTCATATGTTGAAAGACTGGAGCGACTAGGCTTGTATACACTGAAATTTAGAAGGATGAGAGGAGATCTTATCGAAACGTATAAGATTATTAAGGGGTTGGACACGTTAGAGGCAGGAAACATGTTCCCAATGTTGGGGGAGTCCAGAACAAGGGCCACAGTTTAAGAATAAGGGGTAGGCCATTTAGAACAGAGATGAGTAAAAACTTTTTCAGCCAGAGAGTTGTGAATCTGTGGAATTCTGTGCCTCAGAAGGCAGTGGAGGCCAATTCTCTGAATGCATTCAAGAGAGAGCTGGATAGAGCTCTTAAGGATAGCGGAGTCAGGGGGTATGGGGAGAAGGCAGGAATGATCAGCCATGATCATATTGAATGGCGGTGCTGGCTCGAAGGGCCGAATGGCCTCCTCCTGCACCTATTGTCTATTGTATCTAAAACTAAACTAAAGTACAGAACAGTACAGTAATGGACTGTATTACTATGGAATACAACAGACCATAGGGGTGAACAATGTCCGTTATTGATGACTGCCCACTGTAACTGAGTGTCATTGTGTAAGCTGTTGAAAGAAACAACTGAAGATGCTGGTTAATGCACAAAAAAACAGGTCCTTGGATAAGGACAGAGCACTGAGTATCGAGGTTGGGAGGACATGTTGCAGTTGTACAAGACGTTGGTGAGACCACATTTAGAGTTCTGGGCACCATGTTATAGGAAAGATGTTGTCGAGCTGGAAAGGGCGCAGAGAAGATTTACGAGGATGTTGCCAGGACTCGAGGGTCTGAGCTACAGGGAGAGTTTGAGCAGGCTGGGACTATTCATTGGAGCGCAGGAGGATGAGGGGTGATCTTACAGAGGTGTATAAGATCATGAGAGGAATAGTTTGGATAGAGACGGATAGTCTTGCTCATAGTAGACATATCGAGGACCAGAGGACATAGGTTCAAGGTGAAGGGGAAAGATTTAATGGGAATCTCAGGGGTAACATTTTTACACAAAGGGTAAGAAATGTAAGAAAATAACTGCAGATGCTGGTACAAATTGAAGGTATTTATTCACAAAATGCTGGAGTAACTCAGCAGGTCAGGAGAGAAGGAATGGGCGACATTTCAGATCGAGACCCTTCTTCAGACTGAAGAAACGTCGCCTATTCTTTCTCTCCTGAGATGCTGCCTGACTTGCTGAGTTACTCCAGCATTTTGTGAATAAATACCTTCACACAAAGGGTGGTGGGTGTGTGGAACGAGTTGCCAGAGGAGGTAGTTGAGGCTGGGACTATCCCAACATTTAAGAAACAGTTAAGCAGGTACATGGATGGGACAGGTTTGGAGGGATATGGAGCTAACGAGGGCGGGGACGACGACTAGTGTGGATGGGGCATGTTGGCCGGTGTGGGCAGGTGGGACTAGTGTGGACGGGGCATGTTGGCCGGTGTGGGCAGGTGGGACTAGTGTGGACGGGGCATGTTGGCCGGTGTGGGCAGGTGGGACTAGTGTGGACGGGGCATGTTGGCCGGTGTGGGCAGGTGGGACTAGTGTGGACGGGGCATGTTGGCCGGTGTGGGCAGGTGGGACTAGTGTGGACGGGGCATGTTGGCCGGTGTGGGCAAGTAGCGCTGAAGGGCCTGTTTCCACTCTGTATTCTCATTAAATCTTTCCCCTTCACCTTGAACCTTGAACCTATAGCTCTTTGCTTTACTTGTTGCTTACCTAATCCCATGTCGCTGAAAGACATCGATGGAATTGAATGCATCTTTTTCAACCTGCAGGTAGAAGTCCATCAGCTGCTGAGTTATGCTGTCGCAGCAGTGCAGGCCAGGCTCGATTGGGATGCGGGTGTAAACGATGCCGTAATCTGACAGCACCTGGGCAAAGACGTCTCGGATACCTGCAGCCCACACAGCACAACACCGTTGTGTCACACGTCATCCAACACTAGCCCCCGTGTACCTGTGGCGTTCCCCCCGGGCGCTCCGCTCTCCTCCCACATCACAACGACGTGCGTGCGGGTTTGTGGGTTCATTAGCCGAAGAGTTCAATCAAAACTCCAAGTGCAATGTGCAATCTTGGACCCTTCTTCAAACTGATTGTAGTAGTGGGGAGAAAGCTGGTGGAGAGTTCAACCTCCCTGGTGCTGGGGCAGGACAAAGCCTGGCACGTTTAGTTTAGAGATAAAGCGTGGAAACAGGCCCTTCGGCCCACCGAGTCCGTACCGACCAGCAGGCACGAGCAATATCCCACACACTAGGGACAATTTACAGAAGCCAATTAACCTACAAACCCGCACATCTTTGGAGTGTGGGAGGAAACCGGAGCACCCGGAGAAAACCCACGCAGGTCACGGGGAGAACGTACAAACTCTGTACAGTCAGCACCAGTAGTCAGGATGGAACCCGGGTCCCTGGCGCTGGGAGGCAGCAGCTCCAAATTTGAGGAAGGATATTCTTGCTATTGAGGGCGTGCAGCGTGGGTTTACTAGGTTAATTCCCGAAATGGCGGGACTATCATATGTTGAAAGACTGGAGCGACTAGGCTTGTATACACTGGAATTTAGAAGGATGAGAGGAGATCTTATCGAAACGTATAAGATTATTAAGGGGTTGGACACGTTAGAGGCAGGAAACATGTTCCCAATGTTGGGGGAGTCCAGAACCAGGAGCCACAGTTTAAGAATAAGGGGTAGGCCATTTAGAACGGAGACGAGGAAAAACTTTTTCAGTCAGAGAGTTGTGAATCTGTGGAATTCTCTGCCTCAGAAGGCAGTGGAGGCCAATTCTCTGAATGTATTCAAGAGAGAGCTAGATAGAGCTCTTAAGGATAGCGGAGTCAGGGGGTATGGAGAGAAGGCAGGAACGGGGTACTGATTGAGAATGATCAGCCATGATCACATTGAATGGCGGTGCGTACAGGCTCGAAGGGCCGAATGGCCTCCTCCTGCACCTATTGTCTATTGTCTCTACCATCTGTGCTGCAGGTGGGGTGCAGTAAGGTGCGCCGTGAGCAGCTCGTGAATGATCCTAATTACCACCGTGGTTGAATGTTAATCAACTGCAGATCGATCTGTGGGGAACTGTACTTGGAGGTACACGCCCGCACAGCATGTACAGCTTCAATGAACATTTCACTGAACTGCAAATGTCTCTAAAGCTGACCACTGCTGAGGAATTTATTGAATTTATTCACAAAATGCCGGAGTAACTCAGCAGGTCAGGCAGCATCTCGGGAGAGAAGGAATGGGTGACGTTTCGGGTCGAGACCCTTCTTCAGACTGATGGCAGGGGCGGGACAAACGTGCGGGTGGCATACGGAGATCCTGGGGAAAACCCACACAGGTCGCGGGGAGAACGTACAAACTCTGTACAGACAGCGCCCCGTAGTCAGGATGGAACCCGGAACTCTGGCGCTGTGAGGCAGCAACTCTACCGCTGCGCCACCGTGCCGCGCGGTATCAGTGCTTTGGGAAGCGGGAGGGGGCCATGTACGCTCTCTTACCTGGCAACACGTGGATGTGTTGATGTCCATCCATATGATGGGGCAAGTGACCGGTCAGTTCACAGAACAGGTCGACTTGTTGCCTCAGCTCCTTATCTATCTAGCAAGCAAAGACAAACAACACACTATGTCAGACTGCTTGACCGAGGAGCTGCCCACAAGGACAAGCGAGCAAGGAACTGCAAACGCCGGTTTATAGACAATAGGTGCAGGAGGAGGCCATTCGGCCCTTCGAGGCAGCACCGCCATTCAATGTGATCATGGCTGATCATTCTCAATCAGTACCCCGTTCCTGCCTTCTCCCCATACCCCCTGACTCCGCTATCCTTAAGAACTCTATCTAGCTCTCTCTTGAATGCATTCAGAGACTTGGCCTCCACTGCCTTCTGAGGCAGAGATTGCACAGGTTTACATCGAAGACAGACACAAAAAGCCTGAGCAACTCGGCGGGTCAGGCAGCGTCTCTGGAGAGAAGGAACGGGCGACGTTTCAGGTGGAGACCCAACTTTGGCGCACGGCGGCGCGGCGGCGCGGCGATAGAGCGGCTGCCTCACAGCGCCGGACACCCAGGTTCAATACTGACCACGGTGCTGTCTTTGTGGAGTTTACACGTTCTCCCCGTGACCGAGTGCTCCAGTTTCCTCCCACATTCAGGACAGGCCGGGACAAGGGGCCTTGATGGCCGAGTTATGAACTCATGAACCAAAACATGGCGCCCTTTGGAAACACAAGTGTACTATTCCGAAACACTTGTGATTGTGCTTACGTATAGTCATATTTTTTACTGGACTGTATGCGAAAAAGGAATTTCACTGCACTTCAGTACATGCGACAAAAACGGATCTGTGCAGTTTTCTGTTTCATTGGCTATTTTCAATCAGGTTGGAACTTGATGGACTGAGCTAAAGGCAGAAGTTGGGCAGGTTAGGACTTTATTCCTTGGAGCACAGGAGGCTGAGTGGTGATCTTAGGGAGGTGTACAAAATCACGAGGGGAATAGATAGGGTGAATGCAGAGTCTTTTACTCAGAGTAGGGGGATCAAAAGCAAAAGGTTTTAGGTGAGAGGAACAAGATTTAACACAAACCTGAGGGGCAACTTTTTATTTTACATAAAAGGTGGTGGGTGCATGGAACGAGCTGCCAGAGGAGGTAGTGGAGGCAGGTACTATCGCAACGTTTAAACAAACGTGTGGACTAGTTCATGGATAAGATGGTTTAGAGGGAGTCCTTCCAGTCTGAAGAGTCTCGACACGAAACGCCACCCATCCCGTTTAGAGTCATAGAGTGATACAATGTGGAAACAGGCCCTTCGGCCCAACTTTCCCACACCGGCCAACAATGTCCCAGCTACACTAGTCCCACTTGCCTGCGCTTGGCCCATATCCCTCCAAACCTGTCCTATCCATGTACCTGGCTAACTGTTTCTTAAACGATGGGATAGTCCCAGCCTCAACTACCTCCTCTGGCAGCTTGTTCCATTCACCCACCACCCCCTGTGTGAAAATGTTACCCCTCGGATTCCTAATAAATATTTTCGCCTTCACCTTGAACCTATGTCCTCTGGTCCTCGATTCCCCTATTCTGGGCAAGAGATTCTGTGCATCTACCCAATCTATTCCTCATGATTTTGTACACCTCTATAAGATCACCCCTCATCCTCCTGCGCTCCATGGAATAGAGACCCAGCCTGCTCAACCTCTCCCTATAGCTCACACCCTCTAGTCCTGGCAACATCCTTGTAAATCTTTTCTGAACCCTTTCAAGCTTGACAATATCTTTCCTATAACACGGTGCCCAGAACTGAACACACTATTCTAAATGCGGTCTCACCAACGTCTTATACAACTGCAACATGACCACCCAACTTCTATACTCCCAATACTCTGACTGATGAAGACCAAAGTGCCAAAAGCCTTTTTGACCACCTTATCTACCTGCGACTCGACCTTCAAGGAACCATACACCTGTACTCCTAGATCCCTCTGCTCTACAACACTACCCAGAGGCCTATCATTCACTGTTTAGGTTCTGCCTTTGTTCGATGTCCCAAAATGCAACACCTCACACTTCTCTGTATTGCATTCCATCAACCATTCCTCCGCCCACCTGGCCAATCGATCCAGTTCCTGCTGCAATCTTTCACAACCATCTCACTTCTGTTCCTCCAGAGATGCTGCCTGACCCATTGAACTACCCCTGCACTTTGTGTCTATCTTAGGTTTTGAGGGACTAGTGCAGATGGGCAAGTTAGGTCGAAGGGCCTTCCACACTACGTGACTACGATTTTGAGCCAATATATTTTTAAACTCCAACTATGCATTTCCCCTATCAGCAGGCTAAATGTGTTATTAGCGATAAAGTTCATGGAACACAAGAGTAATCTTATCAACCATATCAACTTTCTTCGTGTGCGAGATTATCTCTGGTGGAATATTAACTTTTCCAAAGTCGCTGATAGCAATTGTTTTCAACTCTGCCCTGTTCACTTTCTCCTTGAAAGGAAAATATAGAAGGCAGATATCCTAATGCAACACCTCTTAAACATGGAGTGAACGCAAACCAATAATAAATGCCATCAATATTATTCACACACATAACCTGGCTCTGTGGTTAAGGAATCACACAAGAGACTATTTGGATCACATGCCTGTTCTTTGAAAGACTTTTCCATTAATTCCCAACAGCCTTACGGGCAGCACGGTGGCACAGCGGTAGAGTTGCTGCCTTACAACGCCAGAGTCCTGGGGGGTTTGATCCCGACTACGGGCGCTGTCCGTACGGAGTTTGTACGTTCGCCCCGTGACCTGTGTGGGTTTTCTCCAGGATCTTCGGTTTCCTCCCACACTCCAATGGCATGCAGGTTTGTAGGTTAGTTGGCTTGGTATAAAAGTAAAATGGACCCAATGTAGGACAGTGTTAATGTGCGGGGATCGCTGGTCGGCGCAGACTCAGTGGGCCGAAGGGCCTGTTTCTGCGCTGTATCTCTGAACTGAACTATAGAGTTTCCTGTGGAAAGTTACTGCTAAATTTGCTTCCACTGTGAGAAAATTATGAGAAATGTTCTATATTTCACCTTTGGATCTTTGGTCAATTATCTTAAATCAGTGCCTGGAGCTTGGAAAGATGAATACACAGTCACCTATATTGTTTGGTGCGTGTGTGTGTTTAAGGACAAATCTCTTAGAGTAACATTAAAACAACCATTCTCCACCTTTTGAATTGCTTTTTAAAATATATATTGTACAATGCATTATTATAGACAATAGACAATAGGTGCAGGAGTAGGCCATTCGGCCCTTCGAGCCAGCACCACCATTCAATGTGATCATGGCTGATCATTCTCAATCAGTACCCCATTCCTGCCTTCTCCCCGTACCCCGACTCCGCTATCCTTAAGAGCTCTATCTAGCTCTAACTTGAATTATTACATTGAATTATTAGAATTTATTACGATTTTTTTAAAGTCCAGTTTAGTGTAGAGATACGGCGCGGAAACAGGCCCTTCGGCCCACCGAGTCCATGCCGACCAGCGATCACCGCACGTTAACGCTATCCTACACACACTCGGGACAATTTACAGAAGCCAATTAAACTATGAGCCTGTACGTCTTTGGAATGTGGGAGGAAACTGGAGCATCTCGGAGGAAACCCACGCAGGTCACGGGGAGAACGTGCAAACTCCGCACAGACAGCACCCGCCGTGACGTCTATTGGACCAGCAAAATGGATAATCCAGAAAGGAACTGCAAATGCTGGTTTAAACCGAAGCTGGACACAAAATGCTGGAGTAACTCAGCGGGACGGGCAGACTGAAGAAGTGACTCGACCCGAAACGTCACCATTCTTTCTCTCCAGAGATGCTGCCTGTCCCGCTGAGTTACTCCAGCATTTTGTGTCTATCTTCGGTGTAAACCAGCATCTCCAGTTCCTTCCTACACAACGCTATTTGTGTTGGTCATTCACACCACCAATCCTGGTGGGAATAAATGTCATGTTCATCGAGTTATGGAAAGAGTAGCAAGGGATAATGAATGACATTGTATTGTGTGGGAAGGGATTTGACTTCTGGGCTGCCCCTGGCGACAAGCAGCTTGCACGCAATTATAATGTTGAGTTAGTTCCAGTGGTACAGGATGTGGTGACAAGCCACGGTATCAGTGACTGTAGCAGGGTTGGGACATCATGTTGCAGCTATCTATGACGTTGGTGAGACCGCACCAGGAACACTGAAAGCATTTCCCACAGCTAGAGTTTATTGTTTAGAGATACAGCGCGGAAACAGGCCCTTCGGCCCACCGAGTCCGCACCGACCAGCGATCCCCGCACACTAACACTATCCTACACACGCTAGGGACAATTTACAATTATACCAAGCCAATTAACCTACAAACTGTAGTAGTACTTTAAGGTCCGGTATCTGTTATACCTTTGTTATGACTCTGGACAGACCACAAGTATACGTGTTTAAAAGGTTAGAAAGCTAGAGCTTAAATCCAGGCTGCTTATTCCTGGAACACACCTGGAACCAGAGTGACCACCAAATCACCTCATTCTCTTATATACATGTTAGTACAAGGGCAAACAAAGTAGTCCTTGTGATACAATACCACCACAACACAAACCTGCACGTCTTGAGTGCCGGAGGAAACCGGAGCACTCTGAGAAATCTCACGCGGGTCACGGGGAGAACATACAAACTCCATACAGACAGCGCCCGTGGTCAGGATGGAACCCGGGTCTCTGGCGCTGTGAGGCAGCAACTCTGCCACTGCGCCACCGCGCCGCTACTGGATTACTGTCACCGAAATACAGTGAAAGCGTTTGCTTGTGTGCCATCCACCATATCACTGGGCGTTACAGTGGCGCAGCGGTAGAGTCGCTGCCTCACAGCGCCAGAGACCTGGGTTCCATCCTGACCACGGGTGTGGGTGCTTTCTGTACGGAGTTTGTACGGTGAGAGGGGAAAGTTAAACGGAGAGGTGCAGGTCGAGTGTATTTTTCCACACAGAGTGTGACGGGTGCCTGGAACACATTGCCAGGGGTGGTGGTGCTGGAGGCAGGTACGATAATGGCGTTGAAGAGGCTTTTGGATAGACACAGGGAAGGGAAGGGAATCGAGGGGTCGGGATTACATACAGGCAGATGAGTTTGGTTTAACTTGACCTCATGATCAGCACGTACATTGTGGGCTGAAGGGCCCATTCCTGTGCTGTACTGCAAGGTTAGCTCATACATCTATTGTGAATAGAGCTCTTAAGGATAGCAGAGTCAGGGGGGTATGGGGAGAAGGCAGGAACGGGGTACTGATTGTGAATGATCAGCCATGATCACATTGAATGGCGGTGCGTACAGGCTCGAAGGGCCAAATGGCCTCCTCCTGCACCTATTGTCTATTGTCCATCTGCAGTCGTGTTTTACTGTAGAGATATTACAAATGTCACAGAGCTGCTGTTAAACACTGTGTACCATGGACACCAGGCTTTGGGTTGAACACATACCTCAGCTAGGTTGATGAGTCCACTCTTCAGCACTTCCCTAATTCCCATTTTTCCATGGAAGAACCCGTCCTTGTTGACCAGGGAGGAGCCCATTCTGAGCTGTTCACAGACAGGTAAGCCCTCCGAGAGGTTGGCGTGAAGGCCGAGAGGAACCTTGTTTCTGTTCGAGAGAGAGAGAAACATAACTATATTGAGATTTTAGATTTAGATTTAGAGATACAGCGCAGAAACAGGCCCTTCGACCCACCGGGTCCGCGCCGCCCAGCGATCCCCGCACACTCACACTATCTTACACACACTAGGGATCATTTTTACATTTGCCCAGCCAATTAACCTACAAACCTGTACGTCTTCGGAGCGTGGGAGGAAACCGAAGATCTCGGAGAAAACCCACGCAGGTCACGGGGAGAACGTACAAACTCCGTACAGACGGCGCCCGTAGTCAGGATCGAACCTGAGTCTCCGGCGCTGCATTCGCTGTAAGGCAGCAACACTACCGCTGCGCCACCGTGCCTCCTACAACATCCTACACAAATAAATGGTGGATTACACTCTTCGTACTTCATTCGTTTAGTTCAGTTTAGAGATACAGCCTGGAAACAGGCCCTTCGGCCCACCGAGTCCATGCCGATCAGCGATCACCCCTGTACACTCTAGTTCTATGCTATCCCACTTTCGCATCCACTCTGTACACACTAGAGGGATTTTACAGAAGCTAATTAACCTACAAACCCGCACGTCTCTAGGATGCGGAAGGAGACCGGAGCACCTGGAGGAAACCCACGCGGTCACGGAGAACGGGCAAACTCCACACTGACAGCACCCGAGGTCAGGATGGAACCCAGGTTTCTGGTGCTATCGGGTAATGGCTCTGTCATATGTTGAAAGACTGGAGCGACTAGGCTTGTATACACTGGAATTTAGAAGGATGAGAGGGGATCTTATCGAAACGTATAAGATTATTAAGGGGTTGGACACGTTAGAGGCAGGAAACATGTTCCCAATGTTGGGGGAGTCCAGAACAAGGGGCACAGTTTAAGAATAAGGGGTAGACCATTTAGAACTGAGATGAGGGAAAACTTTTTCAGTCAGAGAGTTGTGAATCTGTGGAATTCTCTGCCTCAGAAGGCAGTGGAGGCCAATTCTCCGAATGCATTCAAGAGAGAGCTAGATAGAGCTCTTAAGGATAGCGGAGTCAGGGGGTATGGGGAGAAGGCAGGAATGGGGTACTGATTGAGAATGATCAGCCATGATCACATTGAATGGTGGTGCTGGCTCGAAGGGCCGAATGGTCTACTCCTGCACCTATTGTCTATTGTCTATAACATAGATAGGCGACGTTTCAATGTGAATACCGTTGGGCTGTAAGCTACCTACGAGGGGCAATTTACAGAAGCAATCTGAAGGTGTCCCGACCCGAAACGCCATTCATCATTTTTCTCTGCAGATGCTGCCTGACCCGCTGAGTTACTCCAGCATTTTGTGTCTATCCTTAGTGTAATAAACCAGCATCTACAGGTCTTCGTTTCTACTAATGTAGGGTGGCACGGTGGCACAGCAGTAGAGTTGCTACTTTACAGCGAATGCAGCGCTAGAGACTCAGGTTCGATCCTGACTACGGGCGCCGTCTGTACGGAGTTTGTACGTTCTCCCCGTGACCTGCGTGGGTTTCCTCCGAGATCTTCGGTTTCCTCCCACACTCCAAAGACGTACAGGTATGTAGGGTAATTGACTGGGCAAATGTAAAAATTGTCTCTAGTGTGTGTAGGATAGTGTTAGTGTGCGGGGATCGCTGGGCGGCGCGGACTCGGTGGGCCGAAGGGCCTGTTTCCGCGCTGTATCTCTAAATCTAAATCTAAAAAAAATCTGGCCTACAAACCCGCACGTCTTTGGGGATGCTGGAGGAGACCGGAGCACCCGGAGAAAACCCAGGCGGGTCACAGGGAGAGCGTACAAACTCCATCCGGACAGCACCCGTGGTCGGGATCAAACCCAGTCTCTGGCGCTGCGAGGGAGTATTTGTACCGCTGCACCACCTAGTAGACAATATGCTTCTGTCAAACCCACCTGGTAGCCATGGCAGCAGCTTCCTTGGCAGCGCTCCCATTCACCAGCAAGGATGCGTTGGAGATGGCTTTGGCTTTGAAGCATTCCATTATACCACGATTCCTCCTCCGGCAGTAACCAAAGTCGTCGCCGGTCACTATCAACCTCACTCTAGGCTGAGGCATCCTCCCTCACGCATCAGGACTAAAGGCAGAGTGGAAGAGAAGGTCAAGTCACCGGGCGTTCCTGCTTCAAGTCAGTGCCAAATGCAAATTTAGGTTTAATCAGTTCACAATCCAGTAACGACGGATCGAGCAAAGGGGAAGATACAGAGAGCAGGATATGGTTCTCAGCATTGTAGCGCACCAGTTCCAGAGACTAAGTCCAATGTCCGCAATGGGGTAGAGGTGAATCGGACAGTGCCCTGGCTTATGGAAGGGCCGTTCAGAAGCCTGAGTAATAACAGAGGGGAAGAAGCTGTTTGTGAGTCTGGTGGTGCGCGCTTCCAAGCTCCTGTACCTTATGCCGGGCGGGGGCGGGGGCAGGGGTGGGGAGAAGGAGGAATGACCGGGGGTTGGTTGTGACCAATAACACAATGTAGACAACCTGCTGCTCGATTCACTCCACAGGATAGGGGCAGAACGTGCAAACTCCACAAAGACAGCACCCGGGTTCGGAGTGTGGGCCGAATGGCCTGTTCTTGTCCTGTACTTTTCCACATTCATCCTGACCTCATGTGATGTCTGTGCGTGCGGAATTTGCAAACTCTTCCCTGTGACTGGGCCCCCTCCACTGTCAGGCTGAGGCCAAACACAAATTGGATGAACAGCACCTCATATTTCACTTAGGCAGTGCTATGAATAATGACCTCCAACTTCAAGTGACTCTTGCTTTCCCTCTCTCTCCGTCCCTCCCCCACCCCAATCCTCCGACTGCTTCTACTGTCCTCCTGATTAAATTACATGCCTCAGTCTGAAGAAGGGTCTCAACCTGAAACGTCACCCATTCCTTCTCTCCTGAGATGCTGCCCGACCTGCTGAGTTACTCCAGCATTTTGTGAATAAATACCTTCGATTTGTACCAGCATCTGCAGTTATTTTCTTATACAAATTATGTGCCTCGTTGTCACCTTCCCCCCAGCTAATAATGATCCATTCTACACTCCCCCTTGAGCTTCACCCTCTTTGATCTCTCGTTCTCACACCTTACCCTTCCATATCTCTCTTTCCCTCTCCCGTGACTCAGTCCGAAGAATGGCCTCGACCCGAAACGTGCCCATTCCTTCTCTCCAGAGATGCAGCCTGTCCCGCTGAGTTACTCCAGCATTTTGTGTCTATCGTTGGTGTGAACCGGCATCTGCAGTTCCTTCCCACACACAGAAGTTGGCACGTTACAGGGGCCACAGTTTAAGAATAAGGGGTGGGCCATTTAGAACAGAGATGAGGAAAAACTTTTTCAGTCAGTGAGTTGTGAATCTGTGGAATTCTCTGCATCAGAAGGCAGTGGAGGCCAATTCTCTGAATGCATTCAAGAGAGAGCTAGATAGAGCTCTTAAGGATAGCGGAGTCAGGGGGTATGGGGAGAAGGCAGGAACGGGGTACTGATTGAGAATGATCAGCCATGATCACATTGAATGGCGGTGCTGGCTCGAAGGGCTGAATGGCCTCCTCCTGCACCTATTGTCTATTGTTACAGTATGTGATATTGTGCAAGACATTGGCAAGGCCTTGCATTTGGAGTATTGTGTTCGAGTACATATTAGCAGTATTATTCATTTATGTACTATATTCCATAACCCATTATTGATTCCTGAACACCTTGTCCTAATGTGGGAGTGGTTACAGTTTGGTTTCACCACTCCTGCAATTGTCATCTTGCCTTTACTATCTCCGCCCAAACCGCTTCGACATCCTGCTCTCCTGCATGCCATTCCTCCCTTTAGCCCTTAATCCATCATTAACTAACAGTGCCACCCCTCCTCCCCTGCCTCTGATCAGCCTGACCTATGTAAACGTCACTCACCTTTCAATGCTCAGGTGTGACTCCCAATCCTTGCCTCTTGAATGGCTGCCAAATCATCCCTTCTTATTTCTATTTCTGTCAGAGTGATGCAGCGTGGAAACAGGCCTCTTCGGCCCAACTTGCCCACATCGGCCAACACGCCCCACCTACACTAATCCCACCTGCCTACGTTTGGCCCATATCCCCTCTAACCCTGACCGATCCACGTATCCGTCTAAAAAATTCTCAAACATTGAAACATCGAAAATAGGTGCAGGAGTAGGCCATTCGGCCCTTCGAGCCTGCACCGTCATTCAATATGAATCATGGCTGATCATCCAACTCAGTATCCTGTACCTGCCTTCTCTCCATACCCCCTGATCCCTTTAGCCACAAGGGCCACACCTAACTCCCTCTTAAATATAGCCAATGAACTTGCCTCAACTACCTTCTGTGGCAGAGAATTCCACAGATTCACCACTCTCTGTGTGAAAAAAAACGTTCTCATCTCGGTCCTAAAAGACTTTCCCCTTATCCTTAAACTGTGACCCCTTGTTCTGGACTTCCCCAACATCGGGAACAATCTTCCTGCATCTAGCCTGTCCAACCCCTTAAGAATTTTGTAAGTTTCTATAAGATCCCCCTTCAATCTTCTAAATTCCAGCGAGTACAAGCCGAGTCTATCCAATCTTTCTTCATATGAAAGTCCTGCCATCCCAGGAATCAATCTGGTGAACCTTCTCTGTACTCCCTCTATGGCAAGAATGTCTTTCCTCAGATTAGGAGACCAAAACTGTACGCAATACTCCAGGTGTGGTCTCACCAATGCCCTGTACAACTGCAGCAGAACCTCCCTGCTCCTATACTCAAATCCCCTCGCTATGAATGCCAACATACCATTCGCTTTCTTCACTGCCTGCTGCACCTGCATGCTTACTTTCAATGACTGGTGTACCACGACACCCAGGTCTCGTTGCATCTCGCCTTTTCCTAATCGGCCACCATTCAGATAATAAATTGAGATCTTACCTGCCTCAACTACCTCCTCCGGCAGCTTGTTCCAGACACCTGCCACTCTTAGTGTAAAGAAGTTGCCCCTCAGAATCTTATAGAACCACAGTTCCTTTTTGATTGTAATATTATATTCACTCCAGCACTTGTAGGAAACAGTAACTTTGAAGGGAGAAATAATCTCATGGAACACAGAACAAACCGTACAGGACACAAGAGGCTATTTTAAGAGCCACTAAATATATCCTGAAAGAGTTTTATCCTGGTGTAATATTTTCTTGAATTAGTTAAACCTCTAGTTTAGTTCATAAATGCAGCACAGAGATGGGCCTTAGGACTGTTGAAAGACTGGAGCGGCTAGGCTTGTATACACTGGAATTTAGAAGGATGAGAGGGGATCTTATCGAAACATATAAGATTATTAAGGGGCTGGACACGCTAGAGGCAGGAAACATGTTCCCAATGTTGGAGGAGTCCAGAACCAGGGGCCACAGTTTAAGAATAAGGGGTAGGCCATTTAGTCAGTCCCGGCCTTGCTTGAGACTGACTTTGAGCCCCACCTCGGGGCCGTGGACTTACCATCGGAGCCTGCGATCCCTCGCCTGGGATCGACGCTCCATCCGCGGCCTGCGGATTTCACCATCGAGGAGCTCGCAGTCTCGGGCAGAGACCGATGTCGGGAAGCTCCAATGTCGCAAGAGGTTCGACCAGCCCCGACCCGGGGTCCGATCGGCCGGCGCGGGGGAGCTGAGATATCCCCCGATGCAGGAGCTTGATCGCCCCGACACGGAGTGTCCGACCCCCGGATACGGGAGCCAAGATCGCCCCGACAACGGAAGGCTCGAGGCCCCCGACCACTGGAGAAGGGAAGAGATTGAACATTTTTTGCGCCTTCCATCACAGTGAGGAATGTGGAGGAGTCACTGTGGGGGATGTTCATGTCAAAATGTATTTTGTGTGTCCTGTTGCTTTTTATTGTTATGACTGTACGGCAAATCAAATTCCTCGTATGTTGCAATCTCATACTTGGCTAATAAAGTATGATTATGATTATGATATTCCTCAAAGGCTGTCATTTGATTTTATCTTCTTTAGTCTTACGTACACTTCCTTTTTCTTTTTGACCAATTTTACCACCACTTTGGTCATTTGCCAGAAGTACCAATTCCTTCCCCACCCCACCAAATTAAACATTGTAATGGCCACGTCATTAAAGTTTTGTTCTCGGGGAAACTTACAATCAACCCGAGTACAATGGGAATGTTAACTGAGGAGGCACCATGTTAGAGTCACTGCCTCACAGCGCCGGAGACCAATGTTCAATCCTGACTACGGATGCTGTCTGTACGTAGTTTGTACGTTCTACCCGTGACCCGCGTGGGCTTTCTCCGGGTGCTCCCGTTTCCTCCCACATCCCAAAGACGTGCGGGTTTGCAGGTTGATTGGTTTCTGTAAATTATCCCGAGTGTGTGTTGGATAGAACTAGTGTGCAGGAAGGAACGGCAGATGCTGGTTTAAACCAAAGATAGGCACAAAAAGCTGGAGTAACTCAGCGGGACAGGCGGCATCTCAGGGAGAAGGAATGGGTGACGTTTCTGATCAAAGCCCTTCTTCAGTCGAGACCCTTCTTCATTAAGGGATTAAAAGTACCATTAGCAAATTTGCCGATGATACAAAGCTGGGTGGCAGTGTGAACTGTGAGGAAGATGCTATGAGGTTGCAGGGTGACTTGGACAGGTTGTGTGAGTGGGCGGATGCATGGCAGATGCAGTTTAATGTGGATAAGTGTGAGGTTATCCACTTTGGTGGTAAGAATAGGAAGGCAGAGTATTATCTGAATGGTGTCAAGTTAGGAACAGGGGACGTACAACGAGATCTGGGTGTCCTAGTGCATCAGTCACTGAAAGGAAGCATGCAGGTACTGCAAGCAGTGAAGAAAGCCAATGGAATGTTGGCCTTCATAACAAGAGGAGTTGAGTATAGGAGCAAAGAGGTCCTTCTGCAGTTGTACAGGGCCCTAGTGAGACCACACCTGAGGAAGGATATTCTTGCTATTGAGGGCGTGCAGCGTAGGTTTACTAGGTTAATTCTTGGAATGGCGGGACTGTCATATGTTGAAAGACTGGAGCGACTAGGCTTGTATACACTGGAATTTAGAAGGATGAGAGGAGATCTTATCGAAACGTATAAGATTATTAAGGGGTTGGACACGTTAGATGCAGGAAACATGTTCCCAATGTTGGGGGAGTCCAGAACCAGGGGCCACAGTTTAAGAATAAGGGGTAGGCCATTTAGAACTGAGATGAGGAAATACTTTTTCAGTCACAGAGTTGTAAATCTGTGGAATTCTCTGCCTCAGAAGGCAGTGGAGGCCAATTCTCTGAATGCATTGAAGAGAGAGCTGGATAGAGCTCTTAAGGATAGCGGAGTCAGGGGGTATGGGGAGAAGGCAGGAACGGGGTACTGCTTGAGAATGATCAGCCATGATCACATTGAATGGCGGTGCTGGCTTGAAGGGCTGAATGGCCTCCTCCTGCACCTATTGTTTATTGTCTTGACCCGAAATGTCACCCATTCCTTCTCTCCATAGAACTAGTGTGAACGGGTGATCGTAGGTCGGGGCGGACTCGGTTGGACGAAGGGCCTGTGCTCCACGATGAATGTCTAAAACTAAACTAAACTACATTGAATGCTAATTGAACAACCAGCTACCACCAATTGTAACAATGCAGGGTCTCCACCTAAAATGCTGGCCATTCTACTGTCTCCGCAGATGCTGCCTGACCCACTGAGTTTTTCCAGCAGTTCTTTTTTAGAATTGGTTTTCCTAACTGGTAGAGAGGAAAGCCATTATTGACATAGCAAAAAAAAAACCAGAAACTGTTGAAAGAATTCAACATTTTGTTTTAGCTATGGGCATTAAAACAAAAATCCAATTAACATACATTTCCCTTCAATCCTCTGCAGAGGGATTTTTTAAAAATTCACAAATAAACTTTAGTTCTAATAAGAAATATATACAGTACAAACAAACTTGCACAGATTGTCCACACATTCTTTGTGTCTATATATTCAATAGTGCCACACTCAGTTTACACCTGTCTTTGCACAAAACACCCTGGCCACTCTCTCTGGACAAAATAGAGAGACGATGTTTTAAGGAAGAAGGAACTGCAGATGCTGGTTTAAAACCAAAGCTGGGAAAAAAGTGCTGGAGTCCAGAACAAGGGGTCACAGTTTAAGGATAAGGGGGAGGTCTTTTAGGACCGAGATGAGAACGTTTTTTTTTCACACAGAGAGTGGTGAGTCTGTGGAATTCTCTGCCACAGAAGGTAGTTGAGGCCAGTTCATTGGCTATATTTAAGAGGGAGTTAGATGTGGCCCTTGTGGCTAAAGGGATCAGGGGGTATGGAGAGAAGGCAGGTACGGGATACTGAGTTGGATGATCAGCCATGATCATATTGAATGGCGGTGCAGGCTCGAAGGGCCGAATGGCCTACTCCTGCATCTATTTTCTATGTTTCTATGTAACTCAGCATCTCTGGAGAAAAGGAACAGATGACGTATTGGGCTGAGACCCGCACGTCACCTGTTCCTGTTCTCCAGAGATGCTGCCTGAACCGCTGAGATACTCCAGCATTACTTCTTCTTATCGTGTCCCCACACATGCTAGATATTGTGTTTGAGCCAAATCTGAACACAACTCTTAGCAATATCATTGTTCTCTGTGAGATCCTGAGCTTTGCATTGGTGCTCCAATAGAGGACATCTCAACAGGTGCTCCATGGTTTGTGGTTCAGTGCCACATGTGCAGATAACGTCGTCAGTGTCTGTATAACCCCACTTCTATATTCTCTATATTCTCTCTCTATGTGTCTATATTCTCGTAACCTGATAGACAAGGCTTCTGTACAAGCAAGCAACTGTAGATGCTGGTTTTAACTAAAGGTAGACACTAAAGATATAACTAAAGAAAAGCAGGAGTAACTAACTCAGCGGGTCAGTGGGGGGGGGGAGCTGGAGTGGGGGGGGAGAGAGCTGGAGTGGGGGGGGAGCTGGAGTGGGGGGGAGAGAGCTGGAGTTGGGGGGGGAGCTGGAGTGGGGGGGGGAGCTGGAGTGGGGGGGAGAGAGCTGGAGTTGGGGGGAGCTGGAGTGGGGGGGAGAGCTGGAGTGGGGGGGGGGGGAGCTGAGTGGGGGGAGAGCTGGAATGGGGGGGAGAGAGCTGGAGTGGGGGGGAGAGAGCTGGAGTGGGGGGGAGAGAGCTGGAGTGGGGGAGAGAGCTGGAGTGGGGGGAGAGCTGGAGTGGGGGGGGGAGAGCTGGAGTGGGGGGGGAGCTGGAGTGGGGGGAGAAATCAAAAGTGGGAAGGGGGGGGTTCAAAAGTGGGGAGAGACCAGGAGAGGGGAGGGAGAAGGGATCTGGAGTGTGCAGGGGAGGATCAAAATTGGAAAAGGGGATTCAGAGGGGAGGGGGGGATTCAGGGGGGGAGGGGGGGATATCCAGAGTGGGGGAGGTGGGTGGGTGATTAATAGGAAAGGAAGGGAACTGGGTGCCTAAGGAGTGGGGAACGAGCAGGGGCAGGCATGGGGAGGTGGGGAGGGGGGGAGGGGGGGGGGCTGCTTATCGTTTCGTATCAATATTCCGACTCCCGCGTCTCCCCTCAACGTTGCTGCAGCACAGGGGGTGGTTGGTCACCAGAGGGAGTGGGGAGGGGAGAGGAGAGGAAGGGGAAAACGAAACGAGTTGTGATACTGGAGTTTGCTGGATAAACTTCTCCTGAGGATGCAAGGAACTGCAGATGCTGGGATCTTAAGGCAAAACACAAAGTGCTGGAGGAACTCACTGGGTCTGGCAGCATCTGTGGATGGGGTGGGGGGGGGGGGGTGGCGTGGGGTGTGGGGTGGGTGGGGGGGATTGAAACAGGGTTCATTTCGTGTCGGGAGCCTCCTTCAGACTTACTGAATCAGTCCCTGCTTCGTCGTCTGTCCATTCATTCATTCATTCATTCCCTCCCTCCCTCCCTCCCTCCCTCCCTCCCTCCCTCCCTCCTGCCTGTCCCGCTGAGTTCCCCCAGCACTTTGAGCTTTAAATACACAATTGCCACCTCCCTATAACCGAACAAGGAATGGAGGTGGAAGGGAAACCTCGACATATAACTTTAAAAAAAAACCCAGCCACGTTGCCTTGCGGGACAATTTAACTTTCCTCAGATCTGAAACTTGAGGCATCTTAAATTTCACCATTGAACTGTATCCAATTTTCTCTTTAAGAATGAAGAGACAGGATATGTGTGGGTGTGTGTGTGTTTATGTGTGTGTGCCTGCCTGCGGAAACAGAACTCTCTGCCTCAGAAGGCAGTGGAGGCCAATTCTCTGAATGCATTCAAGAGAGAGCTAGATAGAGCTCTTAAGGATAGCGGAGTCAGGGGGTATGGGGAGAAGGCAGGAACGGGGTACTGATTGAGAATGATCAGCCATGATCACATTGAATGGCGGTGCTGGCTCGAAGGGCCGAATGGTCTCCTCCTGCACCTATTGTCTATTGCCTCTGTGTGTGTGTGTGTGCCTGTGTGTGTGTGTGTATATGTGTGTCTGCCTGCCTCTATGTGTGTGGCTGCCTCTGTGTGTGTGTCTCTGTGTGTGTGTGTATATGTGTGTCTGCCTGCCTCTATGTGTGTGTGTGTGCCTGTGTGTGTGTGTGTCTGCCTGCCTCTGTGAGTGTGTGTGTCTCTGTGTGTGTGTGTGTATATGTGTGTCTGCCTGCCTCTATGTGTGTGTGTGTGCCTGTGTCTGCCTGCCTCTGTGAGTGTGTGTGTGTGTGTGTGAGAGGGAGAGGGAGAGGGAGAGGGACTGTCTGCCTCTGTGTGTGTGTGTGTGTGTGTGTGTGTGTGTGTGTCTGTGTTCCCAGAAAGTGTAAGCATTGCCTCTAAAAGGGCAGCTTTGTAAGCACAACCCTGTTCAAACACACACACACACACAGCCACGGCCACTCTCCACTGGAATGATCTATTTAACCGAGTGTGTACCTGCTCGTTCAAGTCCAGGCTCCCGGTTGCCCAGCTCAGTCCCAGCGGATAATTCACTCCCACATCGGCCCAGGCAGGGGGATTGGGTTCTCCTTTAAACGCGTCCTTTGCAGCGAAACGAAACGCACCTCAGGAGGATGTTACGTCCTTGAGAGAGTGAGAGAGACAGAAATAGAGAGAGAGAGAGAATGACAGAAACAGAATGAACAGGGAGCGGTACAGCGCCTGTAGATGGTCACGTCTCCTGCCACTTGCATCTTGTTCACACCAGACCAGACCACTGAGGAGGAGCACCACATCACCAGGAAGTCTCGAACCCTCCCCCTCCCCCTCCCTCCCCCCTCCCTCCCTCCCTCCCTTTCTCACTCCCCCTCCCCCCTCTCTCTCCCCTTCCCTTTCTCTTTCTCTCCCCCCCTCCCCCCCTCCCTAACACCCTCCCCCTTCCCCCTCTCTCTCTACCATTACCCTCTCCCCTTTCTCTCTCCCCCTACCTCCCTCTCACTCCCCCCCTCTTCACTCTCTCCCCTCCCTTTCTCCCCCTCCCCTCTCTCTCCCCCTCCCTTTCTCTCTCCCTCTCACTTCCTCCCTCTTCCCTTTCTCCCCCTATTCTCTCCCCCCCCTTTCTCTCTCCCCTCCCC
Source organism: Rhinoraja longicauda (assembly GCF_053455715.1). Classification (NCBI taxonomy): domain Eukaryota; kingdom Metazoa; phylum Chordata; class Chondrichthyes; order Rajiformes; family Arhynchobatidae; genus Rhinoraja; species Rhinoraja longicauda. Next base: position 4,018,188 of record NC_135977.1, read on the forward strand.
TTTCTCTCTCCCCCCTCCCTTTCTCTCTCCCCCCCTTTCTCTCTCCCCTTCCCTTTCTCTCTCCCCTTCCCTTTCTCACTCCCCTTCCCTTTCTCTCTCCCCTTCCCTTTCTCTCTCCCCCTCCCTTTCTCTCTCCCCTTTCACTCCCTCCCTCTTCCCTTTCTCCCCCCTATTCTCCCCCTCCCTTTCTCTCCCCCCTCCCCTCTCTCTCTCTCCCTCCCTTTCTCACTCCCCCTCCCTTTCTCTCTCCCCCTCCCTTTCTCTCCTTCCCTTTCTCTCTCCCCTCTCTCTCTCCCCCTCTTTCTCTCTCTCCCTCTCTTTCTCTCTCCCCCTCCCTTTCTCTCCCCCCTCCCTTTCTCTCCCCCCACCCCTCTCTCTCTCCCTCCCTTTCTCACTCCCCCTCCCTTCCTCTCTCCCCTCTCTCTCCCCCTCTCTTTCTCTCTCCCCTCTCTCTCCCCCTCTCTTTCTCTCTCCCCCTCTCTCTCTCTCTCTCTCTCTCCCTCCCTCCCTTCCTATCTGTCTCTCTGCAACGTCCTCACACACACATTCTGTTTTTTTCCCCTCCCCTCTGCCTTTCTCCAACCAAGACCATCTGCCCGAGGTTCAGGGGGCGTTTAGCTCTGTGCACAGAAGGAGGAGGAGGTGGTGGTGCTGCTGAGTTTAAAGGGACCGCTTGCTGCAAAATCTCCTCAAGAACAAGATTAACAAAACAAACAACAACAACAAGAGCAGAGGCAAGAGATCGCAGATGCTGGAATGTTGAGCAAAGCACAAGCAGAGGGAGGAATCTCGGGCAGCTGAGTTAATAAATATTGAATCAGTAAATATTAAAATAAATGCCTGGAATCTCAACGTGACAGCAAGAGGTTTTATTTCTGCCTGGCCCCACTGTCCACACACAATTAAAAGGTGTGGTGGTCCGGATGACAATGGACAATAAATGCCTTTGTCAAGTCAAGCCAAGTCAATTTTATTTGTATAGCACATTTAAAAACAACCCACGTTGACCAAAGTGCTGTACATCTGATTAGGTTCCAATGGAAAAAAAATGAAACATACAGTAGCACGCAAACAGTTCACCTTTGGAGGTTTGTTCAGGAGTAGCAGATGCAGCAGATTCGGTAGCAGGGACGGTCCAATCCAAAACAGTCGAAGTATAGAACATAGAACAGTACAGCACAGGAACAGGCCCTTCGGCCCGCAATGTCTGTGCTGAACGTGATGCTAGGTTAGTATAAGACAATAACTGCAGATGCCGGTACAAATCGAAGGTATTTATGCACAAAATCCTGGAGTATCTCAGCGGGTCAGGCAGCATCTCAGGAGAGAAGGAATGGGTGACGTTTCGGGTCGAGACCCTTCTTCAGTCTGAAGAAGGGTCTAGGTTAGAGTCTGAAGAAGGGTCTCGACCTGAAACGTCACCCATTCCTTCTCTGCATCTTCGGTGTAAACCAGCATCTGCGGTTCCTTACTACACAACCAGTTTAGAGATACGGCACAGAAACAGGCCCTTCGGCCCACCGAGTCCACACCGACCAGCGATCCCCGGAACGTTGATCGGTTTGAAGAAGGGTCTCGACCCGAAACGTCACCTATTCCTTTTCTCCAGAGATGCTGCCAGACTCGCTGAGTTACTCCAGCTTTTGGTGTCAATGTTTTAGACAATAGACAATAGATGCAGGAGGAGGCCATTCGGCCCTTCGAGCCAGCACCGCCACTCAATGTGATCATGGCTGATCATTCTCAATCAGTACCCCGTTCCTGCCTTCTCCCCATACCCCCTGACTCCGCTATCCTTAAGAGCGCTATCTTGAATGCATTCAGAGAATTGGCCTCCACTGCCTTCTGAGGCAGAGAATTCCACAGATTCACAACTCTCTGACTGAAAACGTTTTTCCTCATCTCAGTTCTAAATGGCCTACCCCTTATTCTTAAACTGTGGCCCCTTGTTCTGGACTCCCCCAACATTGGGAACATGTTTCCTGCCTCTAACGTGTCCAACCCCTTAATAATCTTATACGTTTCGATAAGATCTCCTCTCATCCTTCTAAATTCTGTGGGCCCATGGGTCTGTTCTATTGCTGTACTGTTTTATGTTTTATGTTCTGGTCCTACATTGTTCTGTCTGGGACATATGACAATAAAACGCTCTTGACTCTCCCTTGACTACAGTACAGTGGCCTTAAGCTCATTAGCTCCTTGCTTCGCTTACGACCACATTATCTACTTGTTTCTCTAATGTACCAGTGTTAATCAATGCACAGTGCCTCAACCCAGCAGGAGAAGATTGCAGAATCTTAACTGCACCTGACATCAATCATAACACTGAGTTTCTGACACATTAATGTTGGTTTAGGAGCTTCAGGGTAGAACTGATGGAAGGCATAAAAATAGCAATGTGCTTTATAGACACAAAATGCTGGGGTAACTCAGCGGGACAGGCAGCATCTCTGGAGCGAAAGAATGGGGTGTCGTTTCGGGGGGGTCCAGACCCTTCTTCAGACAAGTTTGTTGTCAGTGTACCGAGGTCCAGTGAAAACTAAATAACTAGACGTTATTCCCCGATCGTGTATCCGCACACTGTAAATGGCTCGATTGTAATCATGCATTGTCTTTCTGCCGACTGGTTAGCACGCAACAAAAGCTTTTCACCGTAGCTAGGCACACATGGCAATAAACTGAACTGAACTGAAAGCTTTTGTTGCGTGCTATCCAGTCAGCGGAACGATAGTACACGATTACAATCGGGTCATCCACAGTGTACAGATAAAGAGAATGACGTTTAGTGCAAGATAAAGTCCAGTAAAGATCGTCCGAGGGTCTCCAATGAGGGAGATAGCAGCTCAGGACTGCACTCTATTCACAAAATGCTGGAGTAACTCAGCAGGTCAGGCAGCATCTCAGGAGAGAAGGAATGGGTGACGTTTCGGGTCGAGACCCTTCTTCAGACTGATGTCAGGGGAGGCGGGACAAAGGATATAGGTGGAGACAGGAAGATAGAGGGAGATCTGGGAAGGGGGAGGGGAAGAGAGGGACAGAGGAACTATCTAAAGTTGGAGAAGTCGATGTTCATACCACTGGGCTGCAAGCTGCCCAGGCGAAATATGAGGTGCTGTTCCTCCAATTTCCGGTGGGCCTCACTATGGCACTGGAGGAGGTCCATGACAGAAAGGTCAGACTGGGAGTGGGAGGGGGAGTTGAAGTGCTCAGCCACCGAGAGATCAGGTTGCTTAACGCGGACTGAGCGAAGGTGTTGAGCGAAGCGATCGCCGAGCCTGAATTTGGTTTCGCCAATGTAAATAAGTTGACATCTGGAGCAGCGGATACAATAGATGAGGTTGGAGGAGGTGCAGGTGAACCTCAGTTAATGATAGTTCAGTTGCTGGGATGAAACTGTTCCTGCATATGGAGGTGTACGTTTTCACACTTTTGAACCTCTTGCCTGATGGGAGAGGGGAGAAGAGGGAGTGACCGGGATGAGACTGGTCCTTGATTATGCTGCTGGCCTTGCCGAGGGGCTGTGAAGTGTACTGTTCTTAAACCCTTATGCTTGTACATGATTGTACTTATGGTATAATAAGATTTTATTGAATTGCATGCAAAAAACAAATTTATACAACAAGATATTATCGCAGTTATTTCTGTAGCTACTAACACACTGTTTAAGAAACATTTGAACTTGTACATGGATAGGGTAGGTTTACAAGTGCATGTTATAGGAGTAGAATTAGGCCATTCTGCCCATCGAGTCCACTCTGCCATTCAATCATGGCTGATCTCTGCCTCCTAATCCCATTTTCCTGCCTTCTCCCCATAAACCTTGACATCATTTCTAATCAAGAATTTATCTATCTCTGCCATAAAAATATCCACTGACTTGGCCTCCACAGCCCTCTGTGGCAATGAGTTCCACAGATTAACCACCCTCTGACTAAAGAAGTTCCGCCTCGCCTCCCTTCTAAAAGAGCGCCCTTTAATTCTGAGGCTGTGCCCTCTGGCCCTAGACTCTCCCACCAGTGGAAACATCCTTTCCACATCAACTCTATCTAGGCCTTTCATTATTCTGTAAGTTTCAATGAGGTTTAGAGGTATTGGGGGCAAAAGCAGGCAGGCGGGACTAGTGTAGATGGGGCATGTTGGCCTGCATGGGCAAGCTGGGTCGAAGGGCCTGTCTCCACGCTGTATGACCCTATGGCTCTATAATGTACCACGTCAGGTGTGCAAGGATGAATCACTCCAGGAAGCAGGGTCAAATGTTCAGAGTGAAGTGAAACCAAACAGGTGCAGTCATTGCATTTGGGATAAAGGCACCTTTCAGCTTCAAGAACCCGAAAGACAATTGTCCAAGCATATTTTCAGGTGCTAAAAAACACTAAAACCAAACTACCATTGACATATTTTCCGCCCATCCCGTCCTAAACATCATCCTTTTAGATTTAAATATTTACTTAAAAAATGGAAAAGCTTGATTACAGTTTGCTTGGCAGAATCACATTTGCGTTGATAGTCAGATCGCACAAAGTTGTAAACTCTTCAGTCCCTGATTTATTGCTTAGTTCTTTAGTTCAGAGATACAGCGCGGAAACAGGCCCTTCGGCCCTCCGAGTCCGCGCCGACCAGCGATCCCTGCGCACTAACACCATTCCACACGTACTAGGGACAAATTTACAATTTAACCAAAGCCAATTAGCCAACGCACGTCTTTGGAGCGCGGGAGGAAACCGGGGATCCCAGAGAAAACCCACGCGGGTCACGGGGAGAACGTACAAGCTCCGTACAGACAGCACCCATGGTCAGGATCGAACCCGGGTCTCTGACACCGTAAGGCAGCGACTCTACCGCTGCGTCGCCATGCTGCCCTGTTGTAAAAGGCTGCTAAATATCACCGACTTAAAAATCAACAAAGGAAGGATGAGTGAATCAATCTCTACATTAATTGGGATGTACAGGAGGTTTGTGTGCAGGCGCTGATAAATAACGAGTCCCGGACATTACACATAGTTCTGACTATTATCTCCCATGTTGCTGCAAATGTACAAGATTGGCAGATTAGAGGTGATTAAAAAACGATCAGCACTACAAATGTGTCTGGAATGACAGTATTTCCTTTTCACTGCCGTGCGGTGCATGCATCCCACACCACAACATCCAAGTGAATATCCAAGAGGGTGGCTGCTCTTTCACGTCTGTTTCATACCATCATTGTGCCCAGCCCCCTCCCCTGACATCAGCCTGAAGAAGGGTCTCGACCCGAATCGTCACCCGTTCCTTCTCTCCCGAGATGCTGCCTGACCCGCTGAGCTACTCCAGCATTTTGGGTCTACCTTCGATTTAAACCGGCACCTGCAGTTTGTTCCTACGACGAAGGCAGGTTGATGGATCCTCAACTCTCCTTTCCTGAAGTCATCAGATTATAAGAAAATAACTGCAGACGCTGGTACAAATCGAAGGTATTTATTCACAAAATGCTGGAGTAACTCAGCGGGTCAGGCAGCATCTCGGGAGAGAAGGAATGGGTGACGTTTCGGGTCGAGACCCTTCTTCAGACTGATGTCAGGGGGGCGGGACAAAGGAAGGATATAGGTGGAGACAGGAAGATAGAGGGAGATCTGGGAAGGAGGAGGGGAAGAGTGGGACAGAGGAACTATCTAAAGTTGGAGAAGTCAATGTTCATACCACTGGGCTGCAAGCTGCCCAGGCGAAATATGAGGTGCTGTTCCTCCAATTTCCGGTGGGCTTCACTATGGCACTGGAGGAGGCCCATGACAGAAAGGTCAGACTGGGAATGGGAGGGTGAGTTGAAGTGCTCGACCACCGGGAGATCAGTTTGGTCAATGCGGACCGAGTGCAGGTGTTGAGCGAAGCGATCGCCGAGCCTGCGCTTGGTTTCGCCGATGTAAATAAGTTGACATCTAGAGCAGCGGATGCAATAGATGAGGTTGAGGTTGGAGCTTGTTCAGATTGTTCATCTGGATTCTACTTCATTCAATCAGAATATTGATCGCCCTCCTGCACTCTGACTCACCGATACCCTTTATTCTACAATGGTGGTATCGTCAGCCAATTTAAAGATGGAATGAGAGCTGTGCCATGGATATAGAGTGAGTAGAGCAGGGGACCGATGGTTCAATGGTTTATTATCACGTGTACCTAGGTACGATGAAATACTTGCAGGAAAAAACTGCGGATGCTGGTTTAAACCGAAAATAGACACAAAAAGCTGGAGTAACTCAGCTGGACAGGCAGCATCCTTGGAGAGAAGGAATGGGTGATATTTTGGGTCAAGACCCTTCTTCAGACTGAAAAGGGTCTTAGAAACATAGAAACATAGAAAATAGGTGCAGGAGTAGGCCATTCGGCCCTTCGAGCCTGCACCGCCATTCAATATGATCATGGCTGATCATCCAACTCAGTATCCAGTACCTGCCTTCTCTCCATACCCCCTGATCCCTTTAGCCACAAGGGCCACATCTAACTCCCTCTTAAATATAGCCAATGAACTGGCCTCAACTACCCTCTGTGGCAGAGAATTCCACAGATTCACCACTCTCTGTGTGAAAAAAATCTTAAAAGACTTCCCCCTTATCCTTAAATTGTGACCCCTTCATATCATATCATATCATATCATATCATATCATATCATATCATATATATACAGCCGGAAACAGGCCTTTTCGGCCCTTGTTCTGGACTTCCCCAACATCGGGAACAATCTTCCTGCATCTAGCCTGTCCAACCCCTTAAGAAGTTTATAAGTTTCTATAAGATCCGCCCTCAATCTTCTAAATTCCAGCGAGTACAAGCCGAGTCTATCCAGTCTTTCTTCATATGAAAGTCCTGCCATCCCAGGAATCAATCTGGTGAACCTTCTCTGTACTCCCTCTATGGCAAGAATGTCTTTCCTCAGATTAGGAGACCAAAACTGTACGCAATACTCCAGGTGTGGTCTCACCAATGCCCTGTACAACTGCAGCAGAACCTCCCTGCTCCTATACTCAAATCCCGAAACTTGACCCGAAACGTCACCCATTCCTTCTCTCCAGAGATGCTTTGCCTGTCCCACTGAGTTACTTCAGCTTTTTGAGTCCATCTGCAGTGAAATATTTCTTTTGAATACAATTCAGCAAATCTATCACCACTGATAGACACAAAACGCTGGAGTAACTCAGCGGGTCAGGCAGCATCTCTGGAGAGAAGAAAAGGGTGACGTTTCGGGTCGAGACCCTTCTTCAGTCTATCACCACACTGAGCCCACAACCTTGAGGTGTGTAGGAAGGAACTGCAGATGCTGGTTTACACCGAAGATAGACACAAAATGCTGGAGTAACTCAGCGGGCCAGGCAGCATCTCTGGAGAACTTGGATAGGTGAAGTTTCAGGTCGACACCTATCTTCTGAAAACGGGTCTCGACCCGAAACGTCACCTATTTCTTCTCTCCAGAGACACAAGGTTGAGGTGCTCCCTTGCTGATGGTCATTGAGGAAGAGTGTCGATGCCAATACATACTGATTGAGGTCTGCCGGTGAGGAAGTTGGGAATTCAATTGGGTAAGGCCGACCAGGGACCCAGTACCCTGAATTTGATGCTAGGTTAGAGGGGATGATAGTGTTGAACGATGAGTTGATGTCTCCTTGTGCAAAGACTGCTGATAGTACGTTTCCGGCACCCCCATCTTGTGCCTTTCAAGCTCAAACGTTTTTAAAGGTAGAATCTTAACGTGGCCAGGTTCAGCTTTGTGATGGGAGGAACACCCTCAAAAGACGAAAAATGCCACGTGGCCCATTCTTAAGTTAAGATGTCAGAGGGAGAGAATGAGAGGAAGAGCAGGAAACTAGGTTTACAGGCAAGAGCGAACTTTGTGCTTTGAAACAATTAACTGAGGCAAGCGGTTGAAGGAGGCACACAAGCGAAAGGTCTTTGCTGATTTGAGTTCTAATTGTGATGTCGCTTAGCAGGCGGTGATTTTACTAAGTGGGTCATAATGCCCTGACATCAGCCACTGTCTGGTTTGGATTTTGATTGGGTGATTATTGGCCCACGTTGTCTGATTAAGAATTAGCAATGTGAATCCAATGACTTGTATCTGGTTTACACCCATCACCTAATTCTTTTCTGTGTCCTGCGGTTGGCCGATTATGACATCATAAGAAGGGAAGAAGGTAAGATACGGAAGGAGTTGGAACCTTATGAAACATTTCACAACGCACCTTAGACCCGAGAGCACCACTGTTGTGTGGGCAAGCCAGTGCAGCCAAACTATGTCTAGAAAAAAAACCCCAAACACTAACTAGGATGAACAGCCTGTTAGTTAATTGGTTTTTGGAGGGGTATGGGATGAGGTGTGAGCATTTGGTAGTCCAGCAGGAGAATTCTTCTGCTCTTTATCAAAAGGTGATCTGGGATCTTGCACAATGGGGGATTGGAAGCTTAGGTTAACATCTATTGCACCACCTCTGACAGTGCAGCAAAAGCTGTTGGTGCTGCACTAAGGCGTCAGCTTAGGTAGGTTAAATGATGGAGGTTCTGCAATGGGTTTTGCACTCGGAGGTGACTGTTGGAGCCTCCCAATCCAGCTGCTTGGTTGTCCCGATGACCACTCTACGAAGGTTTGGCCACTTACCTGCAAGCTTTTGCCGTCTTGCCTGAACCTGTCTCCGAGCTCCCTTTACATCATAATCTTACCGCTTACCTTGGAAAGATAGCCTTGGTGTTGAAGACCACCCTGAAGCCAAGTGGCCAGTCCTTTGAGTGGTGTCTATGTCTCATATGATGTAATTGGGTCATGTGGGCAGGCTGGAATAAGCTCCGCCCAAAAGCCTCTTCTTGACACCTTGGACTGACAGGGCAGCTTGCAACCCAGCGGCATGAATATTGAAGGTAGGTAGGCACAAAAAGCCGGAGCAACTCAGCGGGACAGGCAGCATCTCTGGACAAAAGTAATAGGTGACGTTTCGGGTCGAGACCCTCCTTCAGACCGAGAGTCAAGGGAAAGGGAAACGAGAGATATAGACGGTGATGTAGAGAGATATAGAACAAATGAATGAGAGACACGCAAAAAAAAGTGACGATGATGAAGGAAGCTGTGGGCGAGGTGAAAACGAGTTACAGACAATGAAACGCAACAAGACGCCTTTGAAGCTGGTACAAAGGAGGGACGGAGAGGGAGGGGATGCAAGGGCTACTTGAAGTTAGAGAAATCAACGTTCATACCGCTGGGGTGTAAGCTGCCCAAGTGAAATATGAGGTGCTGTTCCTCCAATTTATGCTGGGCCTCACTCTGACAGTGGAGGAGGCCCAGGCCAGAAAGGTCAGTGAGGGAACGGCAATTGAAGTGTTTGGCAACTGGGAGATCAGGAAGTTCAGGTGGACTGAGTGAAGGTGTTCAGTGATCAGTCTACTTTTGGTCTCGCCGATATATAAGAGTCAATAGACAATAGACAATAGACAATAGGTGCAGGAGGAGGCCATTCGGCCCTTCGAGCCAGCACCGCCATTCAATGTGATCATGGCTGATCATTCTCAATCAGTACCCCGTTCCTGCCTTCTCCCCATACCCCCTGACTCCGCTATCCTTAAGAGCTCTATCTAGCTCTCTCTTGAATGCATTCAGAGAATTGGCCTCCACTGCCTTCTGAGGCAGAGAATTCCACAGATTCACAACTCTCTGACTGAAAAAGTTTTTCCTCATCTCAGTTCTAAATGGCCTACCCCTTATTTTTAAACAGTGGCCCCTTGTTCTGGACTCCCCCCACATTGGGAACATGTTTCCTGCCTCTAACGTGTCCAACCCCTTAATAATCTTATACGTTTCGATAAGATCTCCTCTCATGCTTCTAAATTCCAATGTGTACAAGCCTAGTTGCTCCAGTCTTTCAACATATGACAGTCCCGCCATTCCGGGAATGAACCTAGTAAACCTACGCTGCACTCCCTCAATAGCAAGAATATCCTTCCTCAAATTTGGAGACCAAAACTGCACACAGTACACCAGGTGCGGTCTCACTAGGGCCCTGTACAACTGCAGAAGGACCTCTTTGCTCCTATACTCAACTCCTCTTGTTATGAAGGCCAACATTCCATTGGCTCTCCATTAATTGATTATACCCGTTTATTGATTCATTGAGTCAAAGAGTCTTACAACGTGGAAACAGGCCCTTCGGCCCAACTTGTCCACACTGGCCAACATGTCCCATCTACACCAGTCCCACCTGATCCATAGGGGTGAGGGTGCTAGACCAATACAGGAGAGGCTTTGGGTCCACGGCTCGCTCTGGCTGCAGTGCTGGCGCCATGGGGCCATGGTGAGTGGCACCCTCTCCCCTTCCCTGTCCCCCCTCTACGAGGAATGGGCCTAACAGGTCCACTTGGTCTAGTATCCCTCTAAACCTGTCCTGACCATGCGCCTGTCCAAATGTTTCTTAAACGTTTGTTTCACTGGGTTATTTTATTATCTTTTCAGAGAAAGCAAACTGAATCAGCCAGTCCTATTCAGTGTCCTATTGAGTCATTTCTGCGTGATGCTGGTTTCACTGTCTCCATCTCACCAATATTTTCAAGGTAATGTGAACGAGTATCAAATGGCTCTATTGCATGCTTTCCATCGCATTTTGTCCACTCTAAGGTCCATGCTGTCTGCCTGCACCACAGCTTGGTTTGGGAACAGCTCTGCCCGAGTCCGCAAGAGATTGCAGAGGGTTGTGGATGCAGCCAGGTCCCATCACACAGACCAGGCTCCCTGTCGTTGACTTCTTGATCAGTACGGGTCTCAGGGGTTATGGGGAGAAGGCAGGAGAATGGGGTTAGAAAGGAAAGATAAATCAGCCATGATTGAATGGCGGAGTAGACTCCACAAGTTCACAGGATATAGGAGTAGAATTAGGCCATTCGGCCCATCGAGTCTACTCCACCATTCAATCATGGTTGATCTTGTGCTTCTTAATCCCATTTTCCTGCCTTCTCCCCATAACCCTTGACACCCGTTCTAATCAACAATTCTGCCTTAAAACTATCCACTGACTGGGCCTCCACAGCCCTTTGTGGCAACGGATTCCACAGATTCACCACCCTCTGACTAAAGAAGTTCCTCCTCACCTCCTTTCTAAAAGAACGCCCTTTAATTCTGAGGCTATAACCTGTGGTCCTAGACTCTCCCACCAGTGGAAACATCCTCTCCACATCCACTCTATCTGCGCCACTCTCTCTATTGATGGGCTCTTTGGCCTTATTCTGTTCCTATCACCTATGAACTTATGAACTGATGACTCCATCTACACTTCATGCTGCCTCGGAAAAGTGGCCAACATAGTTGAGCACCTGTCCCAACCCGGTCATTCCTTCTTCTCCTCGCTCCTGTCAGGCAGAAGATACGAAAGCTTAAAAGTACGTACCACCAGACTCAGGAACAGCTTTTTAGTTTTGTTTTGGGTCAATAATCTCCAGATGACCTTGGCGTGTGGGATGTTAGTTCCAAAATACCACCTGTTGCAGCTCGTTTAGTCTCCTAAAACATGTTCGATGATTTCCCTTGTATTTGTTCTCTTCTTGCCAGAAAAGCTAGATTTCAGAGAAACTGCACAATATTTTAGCCCTTGCCTGCTGTGGAAGAGCACATCTTGTGTTTAGTTTCATTGAGTGGTGTGGCACAGAAACAGGCCCTTCGGCCCACCGATCCATACCGACCATCGATCACCCATTCACACTGGTTTGTTTTTAGTTTACTTTAGAGGCACAGCATGGAAACAGGCCCTTCGGCCCACCTAGTCTACGCCGACCAAGTCAAGTTTATTTGTCACATACACATACACGATGTGCAGTGAAATGAAAGTGGCAATGAATACAGAGCTTTATTGTCATTCGATACCGAGATACCGAACGATTACATTTCCAGCAGTCACAGAACACAAAAAAAAAAGAACACAAGACGCACGACCCCAACACAAACATCCATCACAGTGACTCCAAACACCCCCTCACTGTGATGGAAGGCAACAAAACTTCCTCTCTCTTCCCCCCACGCCCACAGACAGACAACTCGACCCCTACCGAGGCGACCGACCCACACAGCCCCCACAACGCCTGCGGATTGTACAAAAAAAAAGAATTACAGTTACAGCATATAAATTAAAGTTAATATAGAGAAGACAAAATTTAGTCCCTAGAGTTATAAAAGTTTACATTCCTGATGGCCTGTGGGAGGAAACTCCGTCTCATCCTCTCTGTTTTCACAGCGTGACAGCGGAGACGTTTGCCTGACTGTAGCATCTGGAACAGTCCGTTGCTGGGGTGGTAGGGGTTCCTCATAATCTTACTTGCTCTGGATCTGCACCTCCTGATGTATAGGTCCTGCAGGGGGGCGAGTGTAGTTCCCATGGTGCGTTCAGCCGAACGCACTACTCTCTGCACGGCCTTCCTGTCCTGGGCAGAGCTGTTCCCAAACCAGACTGTGATGTTGCCGCACAGGATGCTCTCTACAGCCCCAGAGTAGAAGCAATGAAGGATCCTCAGAGAGACTCTGAATTTCCTCAGCTGCCTGAGGTGGTAAAGGCGCTGCTTTGCCTTACCCACCAGTGCGGCAATGTGCGTTGCCCATGTCAGATCCTCTTTGATGTGGACTCCCAAGTATTTAAAACTGCTCACCCTATCCACAGACAACCCATTTATCTCCAGTGGCGTGTACGTCCTTGGATGTTGAGCCCTTCTAAAGTCCACAATCAGTTCCTTAGTTTTTTTGACATTCAAGAGGAGGCTATTGTCCTGATACCAGAGTGCCAGATCAGCCACCTCCTCCCGGTAGGCCTTCTCCTCGTTGTCGGAGATCCGGCCCACCACCATCAGCAAACTTGATGATGGAGTTTGAGCTGAACCTGGCCACACAGTCACGTGTGGCCAGCGTTCACCCCTTCTCACTAGGTCTATGTTGTCTCACATTCTCATCCACTCCCTGCACACTAGGGATGATTTTACAGAGGGCCAATTAACCTACTTTGGGATGTGGGAGGAAACCGGAGTACGTGTAGGAATCCCACGCGGTCACAGGGAGACTGTGCAAACTCCGCACAGACAGCGCCCGTAGTCAGGATAGAACCAGGTCTCTGGCGCTGTGAGGCAATTGTAAGAAGGAACTGTAGATGCGGGTTTATAGACTGGAATTTAGAAGGATGAGAGGGGATCTTATCGAAACGTATAAGATTATTAAGGGTTTGAACACGTTAGAGGCGGGAAACATGTTCCCAATGTTGGGGGAGTCCAGAACCAGGGGCCACAGTTTAAGAATAAGGGGAGGGCCATTTAGAACGGAGATGAGGAAAAACTTTTTCAGTCAGAGAGTTGTGAATCTGTGGAATTCTCTGCCTCAGAAGGCAGTGGAGGCCAATTCTCTGAATGCATTCAAGAGAGAGCTAGATAGAGCTCTTAAGGATAGCGGAGTCAGGGGGTATGGGGAGAAGGCAGGAACGGGATACTGATTGAGAATGATCAGCCATGATCACATTGAATGGCGGTGCTGGCTCGAAGGGCCGAATGGCCTCCTCCTGCATCTATTGTCTATTGTCTATTTATGCTGAAGATAGACACTGGAGTAAGTCAGCAGGTCAAGCAGCATCTCTGGAGAAAAGGAATAGGTGATGTTTCATCTATTGTTGGAACCCTTTTATCAGCTGCATCACTGTGCCGCCCCAGTTAATGATCTATGTGCTTTAGATGAAGTAAATGTCAATGAAGCCAGACAATGTACCAGCTCTATGTGGTCCAATCTCTCCAGTGCCATTCCCCCTATTATCTCCCTGTAGCCTTGTTACTTTACCCTTTTCCTGTGCCTGGCTCGATGCCTTTCATCCCTCCTCTGGCTATTCTGCTTTGCATCTTCCAGCCTCTGTCTCTCCCTTCTCTCCCTAACCCGTCTCCATCTGCCCATCATCCCACACCTCTCCTGCTCCCCCACCCATCATCTACAGATCCTTTCCCACCCCTCCACATGGGCCATCTGCCCCAAACAAGCTCAGCCCTCATGCCGTGTCCCAGCCCAAAACGTCAATCATCCCTTTGTCTCCACAGATGCTCCCTGCAAGGATATGACTTTGCTGGCTTTGGACACAAAGTGCTGGAGTAACTCAGCGGGACAGGCAGCATCTCTGGACAGAAGGAATGGGTGACGTTTTTGAACAAGGGTCTCAACCCGAAACGTCACCCATTTCTTCTATCCAGAGATGCTGCCTGTCCCGCCGAGTTACTCCAGCACTTTGCGGTCTATCTTCGGTGTAAACCAGCATCTGCAGTTCCTTGCTCCTAGTCACCTTGCTGTCTTTACCTCGAACTAAACGTTATTCCCTTAACATGTATCGATACACTGTAAATGGCTCGATTGTAATCATGTATTGTCTTTCTGCTGACTGGATAGCACGCAACAAAAAAGTACCTCGGTACAGGTGACAATAAACGAAACTATTTTAACTGGGTTTTGTTTACCTGCTAAATTCCCCCAATGGGATTTCAATAGATTTCAGCATCTGCAATCTCTTGTGTCCCCATCATTTCCTCTTTGAATCTCTTATCACTTACCTGCATGAGGAGTAATTTACAGTAATAACTTTAGTTTAGTTTAGTTTAGAGATACAGCAGAGAAACTGGCCCTTCGGCCCACCAAGTGTGCACCGACCAGCAATCCCCGCACGTTAATCTTAACCTAGGGACAATTTACACTTACCGTATATCAAGCCAATTAGCCTACATACCTGTATGTCTTTGGAGTGTGGGAGGAAACAGAAGATCTTGGAGAAAACCCACGCAGGAGAACATAAAGTCTCCGTACAGACAGCACTCGTAGTCAGGATGGAACCCAGGTCTCTGATACTGCAAACGCTGTAAGGCAGCAACTCTGCTGCTGCGCCACCGTGCCGCCCTTAATCAATTAACCTTTTGGAGGTAGGGGGAAATTGGAGCAGCAAAAAAGTGTTCAAATAGTGTGCCCTGGGGCCATTCGATGCTATCCAAACTCTTCATAGAGTCTGGGTGCTCCAGTGCTCCAGGTTCCTCTGGGTGCCCCAGTGTGCAAACAGACCCTTCGGCCAAACTTGCCCACACCTACCAACATGCCCCATCTATACTGGTTGCCTATGCCTGCATCTGGCCCATATCCCTCTAAACCTATCCAATCTTTCTTAAACGTTGCAATAGCACCTGCTCCAACTATCTTCTCCGGCAGCTCAAAGATAAGCACAAAGTACTGGAGTAACTCAGCGGGTCAGGCAGCATCTCTGGGGAAAGAGGAATGGGTGACGTTTCGGGTCAGGACCCTTTTTCAGTCTCGAGACCTGAAACGTCACCCATCCTTCTTCTCCAGAGACGCCGCCTCACACGCTAGTTATTCCAGCACTTTGCGCCTATCTTTGGTATAAACCCAGCATCTGCAGTTTCTTTCTACACTCCTCCGGCAGCTCGTTCCATTTACCCGCCCTTTGTGTCAAAAAAGTTATCCCTCAGGTTCCTATTAACTCTTCCCCCCCATTAAATGTTAATTAATACGCAAAGGGACACAAAGTGCTGGAGTAACTCAGTGGGCCAGATTGTGTTATGCGTGTATGCCATTTCAAGTACTCCTTGTGCTTGAAATGGCAGGGAGCGTGGGTGCCCTGGGGCCACTGGAACATATGCCATGGAAGCTGGGCAGAGATTACCGTGGTCAGAAAGTCACCAGGAAAACAAGATAAGAAATTATAGCAAGATCTCAGAAACACTCTGGAAGAAGGATGTCATAGCTTCCACGCTAGAAATCCTCTAGCTGAAGGCCAGGTAACCTTAAGTAATGAAACAGAATTGCCCCACACATCACACCTGTCTGAGGACGGGTCCTGACCGGAAACATCACCTATGCATGTTCTCCAGAGATGCTGCCTGACCCGCTGAGTTACTCCAGGACTACGTGTCCCTTTAAAGATTAACAAAATGATGATTCTTGATTAGTACAGGTGTCAGAGGTTACAGGAAGAAGGCAGGAGAATGGGGTTAGGAGGGAAAGATAGACCAGCCATGATTGAATGGCGGAGTAGACTCGATGGGCCAAATGGCCTAATTCTACTCCTATTCCTTATGACCTTATGGTGGCAGAGATTACACTTTAGAGGACTGATTATCATTCTGATTTAAGGTAGACACAAAATCCTGGAGTAACACAGCGGGTCAGGCAGCATCTCGGGAGAGAAGGAATGGGTGACGTTTCGGGTCGAGACCCTTCTTCAGACTGATGTCAGGGGAGGGGGTGGGACAAAGATAGGATGTAGTAGGAGACAGGAAGACTAGTGGGAGAACTGGGAAGGGGGAGGGGAAAGAGAGGGACAGAGGAACTATCTGAAGTTAGAGAAGTCGACTCCATCCAAGGACCCATAGAGTCTTTCCAGGTGAGGCAGAGGTTCACATGCACCTCCTCCAACCTCATCTGTTGTATCCGCTGTTCCAGATGTCAACTTTTCTACATCAGCGAAACCAAGCATAGGCTCGGCGATCGTTTCGCTCAACACCTTCGCTCAGTCCACCTTAACCAACCTGATCTCCCGGTGGCTCAACACTTCTACCCCTCCCATTCCCAATCTGACATTTCTGTCCTGGGCCTCCTCCATTGTCATAGTGAGGCCCAGCGCAAATTGGAGGAACAGCACCTCATTTTTCGCTTTGGCAGCTTACACCCCAGCGGCATGAACATTGACTTCTCTAACTTCAGATAGTTCCTCTGTCCCTCTCTTTCCCCTCCCCCTTCCCAGATCTCCCACTAGTCTTCCTGTCTCCTACTACATCCTATCTTTGTCCCGCCCCCTTCCTCTGACATCAGTCTGAAGAAGGGTCTCAACCCGAAACGTCACCCATTCCCTCTCTCCCGAGATGCTGCCTGACCCACTGAGTTACTCCAGCATTTCGATTTAAACCAGCATCTGCAGGTTTTTTTTCCTACACATCATTCTGATTTTGTTCTTTCTTTTTCCCATGACAGGTAAACTGCTAGCTGGCTGTTGGCGACAACATTTGACAAGGGGACACAATGTCAGGATTTGCTGACGATGAGAGATCATCAGACGATAAAGTAAGCACGGGGGACAAGTGGGGAGGTGGGTGTTCTGAGCTGTGCCAGGATAAAACCAGGTGTGGGCACGGATGAGTCAAGGAGTAATGTGGTACACTAGCTACAGAATTTTAAAGTGTTGGAAGGAACTGCAGTTCTGGTTGACACCGAAAGTAGACACAAAGTGCTGGAGTAACTCAGCGGGACGGGCAGCATCTCTGGAGAGAAGGAATGGGTGATATTCCGGGTTGAGTCCCTTCCTCAGAATGAGAGTCAGGGGAAAGGGATGCTGCCTTTCCCGCTGAGTTACTCCAACATTTTGGGTCTATCTACAGAATTTTAAAGGCTCATTACCTTTTGGATGAAGTCATTTCTTCTCATCATAATCCTGAATGGCTAACCCTTGTTCTGTGACTGTGAGGGGACACAGAAAAAATCATTCACGCTTTCATTTCCTCCCGCCTAGACTACTGTAACTCCCTATACACTGGGATCAGCCAATCTTCCCTGTCCCGCCTGCAACTGGTCCAAAACGCCGCAGCGAGACTCCTGACGGGTACCCGTAAAAGGGACCACATCACCCCGATTCTGGCCTCTATCCACTGGCTCCCTTTACGGTACAGAATCAACTTCAAGCTCCTCCTATTCACGTATAAAGCCCTAAATGGACATTCCCCCCCCTACATCAAAAATCTTCTAACCCCCCTCTCTAACTCCAGGTCCCTCAGGTCGGCCGACTTGGGGCTACTCACTATCCCGCGGTCTAGGCTTAAGCTCAGGGGTGACCGCGCTTTTGCGGTTGCAGCTCCTAGACTGTGGAACAGCATCCCTCTCCCCATCAGAACTGCCCCCTCCATCGACTCCTTTAAGTCCAGGCTCAAAACCTATTTCTACTCCCTAGCGTTTGAGGCTCATTGAGGAGGCGCTGTGAACTGTTTGCGTGCTACTGTATGTTTCTTTTTTTTCCTTAGTACCTAATCAGATGTACAGCACTTTGGTCAACGTGGGTTGTTTTTAAATGTGCTATACAAATAAAATTGACTTGACTTGACTATGTTTAGATGAGATCAGCTTCCATTCTATTAAACTCGGGGGGGGTATGGGTGCAGTCTGCTTAACCTTCCAAAGCGGACAATCCCTACAGTCCAGGAATTAATCTGGTGAACCTTCACTGTACTCCCACAATCACAGTGGCACAGTGGCTCAGCGGTAGAGTTGCTGCCTTTTTTTAGATTTAGATTTAGAGATACAGCGCGGAAACAGGCCCTTCGGCCCACCGGGTCCGCGCCGCCCAGCGATCCCCGCACATTAACATTATCCTACACACACTAGGGACAATTTTTACATTTGCCTGGCCAATTAACCTACATACCTGTACATCTTTGGAGTGTGGGAGGAAACCGAAGATCTCGGAGAAAACCCACGCAGGTCACAGGGAGAACGTACAAACTCCGTACAGATCGAACCTGAGTCTCCGGCGCTGCATTCGCTGTAAGGCAGCAACTCTACCGCTGCGCCACCGTGTCGGTGCCTTCTAGCACCAGAGACCCAGGTTCGACCCTGACTAGGGGTGTTGCCTGTATGGAGTTTGTATCATCTCCCTGTGACCGAGTGGGTTTTCTCCGGGTGCTCCGGTTTCCTCCCACACTCCAAAGACGTGCAGGTTTGTAGGTTAATTGGCTTCTTAAATTGTCCCTAGTGTGTGTAGGATAGAACTAGTGTACGGGTGATCGCTGGTCAGCGTAGCTCGGTGGGCTGAAGGGCCTGTTTCCATGCTGTATCTCTAAACTAAACAATATCATTTCTTGGATGGGGAGACCAGATCTGTACATAATATTTCCAAGCGTTGTCTTACCAGTATTATATATTGAAACATGGTCTTCTTTATAAAGGTCCAAGGACATGCAGATGTGGGCATGGATAAGCGGGAGCCTTCATCAGACATTGTAGTGGGGAGGGGGGGGGGGAGAACGCTGGAAGAGAAGTGGGGGCGGGGGGCGGAAAAAAGTCTGACAAATGATGCAAAGTTCTGGAGTAACTCAGCAGGTCAGGCAGCATCTTTGGAAGACGTAGATGGATTTGTTTCGGGTCTTCAGACCTATTGTAGTGGGGGGGGGGGGAGATAGTTGGAAGAGAGAAGGGGTGGGACGTCTGGCAAATGATAAAGTCGGGACCCTTCTTCAGGTCTTCTTCAGGTCTGAAGAAGGGTCCTAACCTGAAACGTGTATCCATGTCCCCCAGAGAAATTGCCTGGTGGGCTGAGTTACTCCAGCATTTTGTGTCTTTTTTTTATGGTCTTCTTTCACAGCCGTAGCAATGTTGCAATTGATCCTTTTGGGAAAATGTTTCAGATTTCGAGCTTGGAGGTTGTCAACACCACTGAAACAGACCAAACCAGGACATCGGATGGCACCGCAAGAGATGAATCGGTTGAAGACCAGGGTGAGTCCAATATCACCTCCGCACTTACGGAATCGCAAGGCAGAAGTGAAGACGGCGCATCCTTTGTTAGTACCTCGCTGACCGGCACGAAAGTCATAGGGACCAAAAAGAAAACACCGGGAAAGAAGCCCCCAAAAAATCACTTTGAATCCAAATTTTGCCCTGAATCGTCTGAAGTGTCTTGCGATGACCTTGTGATTGTCCTCGAGGAACGGAGGTTCTTAAAGGTTCTGGAAGATGTGGTGAGGGAATTGGTCGAGAAATTAGTGACCGAAAAATTGTCGAACAAGGGGTCGGCCAGCTCTCAACGTCAAAGCGTGCAATCTAAGCCGGGGGGCAAGAAAACGGACGTCAAGAAAAGCTTTGATAAAAAGATTAAAATTGCCGCCGATTCACAAAGGACTGGTGAGGAAACGGCGCCGGAGACAGTGGAAAGCGCACAGAGTGAACCGATTAACGCGGAGACTGAGAGCTCAGTCACCCAGCCAGGCCAACAGGACACCCAGCCAGGCCAGCCTTCAGAGTCAACTCAAGAGGGGGCAGCCTCAGGGTCAAGTCAAGGGGGGGCAACCCAACCAAAGTCCAAATCGAGAAAGAGTGGCGCCTCGACTGCCAAAGGCTCTTCGGCAAAGCACTCCGGTGCTGAGCAAGAAACGGCGGAAGCCCAGGAAGGCAAGGAGAGGATCGAGCCGGTGTGCTACTTCAAGAGCAAATCTTCCAAAGCAAAAAAGGTGGGTTCACCTTTGTACAGTAAATAGTCATTACTACTTAAGCCAAATTGTCACAGCATCTTATTCTGAGATTCTGGTGAAGCTTTATTTAATTGTTCAATCTTTTGAGTTTCAATGCATCCTTGGACCTCACACGCACGAGGACGGCCACAGTGGGTCCTGATGGCCAGCTGCAGCTGGGACTTAGAACATGGCCCTAGAACCTGCTGGCTCTTGCACACGTACTCAGTGGGCTGTTTCTATGCATTCGGTACTTCATTGGGGATTGTATTTGTGTATGGCAATAATCTTACTGATCTATATGCAAACAAAGAATTTCTACCTTAGTACACGTGATAATAAAAAGAACCACTGAACCATTGAGTCATACCGCATGGAAACAGGGCCTTTGGACCAACGTTCCCATGCCAACCAAGATGCCTCATCTACTCTCGGCCCACCTGCCTGCGTTTGGGCCAAATCCCTTTGCACCTATGCTCTCCGTGAACCTGTGCAAATGTCTTTTAAATGTTGTTATAGTACCTCACCACCATCTGTGTGAAAAAGTTACCCCTTTCTATTTAATCTTACACATCTCACTTTACAGTTTAGTTTATGTCCTCTGGTTTTTGACTCCACTAAACTCTAATTTAGTTTAGTTTATAGTCACGAGTACTGAGATACAATGAAAAGCTTTCGTTGTGTGCCAACCAGTCAGCAGAAAGACTATACACGATCACAATTGAGCCGTCCACAGTGTTCAGGTACATGATAAAGGGAATGGCGTTTAGTGCAAGATAAAGTCCAGTAAAGTCCGATTAAAGATAGTGCTTGGTAAATCTCATTAAACTTGGTAAAAGATTCTATGCATTCAACCTATCAGTTCCTTTTTGTCACCTTCACACTTGACTAGTCCAGTTCACGTTCGGCTGCCCTCATTTATTCTGTGAAAGAACACATTTAAAAAAAATCTAGAAGCCTTGGCTATTCCAAGATAACTTGCTATTCCATGGCAAGGGAAAAGTTAGAGATAAAAGCGAATGTTGAGTTAGGCAGAGAACAAAGACCGCCAGTAGTAGCCTCAGAATAAAAGGACATTCCTTTAGGAAGGAGATGAGGAGGAATTTCTTGAGTCAGAGGGCGGTGAATCTGTGGAATTCATTGCCATTGAGAGCTGTGGAGGCCGTCAATGGATATTTTCAAGGCAGAGGTAGATAGATTCTTGATTAGTACGGGTGTCGGGTCATGGGGAGAAGGGAGGTGAATGGGATTTCGAGGGAAAGATAGATCAGCCATCATTGAATGGCGTAGTAGAATTGATGGGCCGAATGGCCTAATTCTGCGCCTATCACTTATGAAGTTAATTGCAGAGTTTGAAGAATGGTCTCGACCCAAAACTTCACTTACTGCTTTTCTCCAGAGATGCTGTCTTCTGTGTAAACCAGCATCTGCAGTTCCTTCCCACACAGTAATTGCAGAGTTGTGGATGTAGCCCAGTCCATCACACCAACCAGGTTCTCCCCCCGGCCCTCACCACAATCAGTCTGAAGAAGTGTCCTGAAACGTCACCTATTTATGTTCTCCAGAGATGCAACCTGACCTCTTGGGCTAATGACATTTGGTCGTTTTATTGTAAACCAGCATCTGCAGTTCCTTGTGTCTCTGGAACAAAGGGATATTCTCTGCATGCTCTGTTTGAAAATAATGCTTAAGTGGTTTCTGATATTATGAAGTTAACTATGTAAAAAGTTAAACAATGGCCTTATACGGCCTGTTTAGTTCTCAAGCCATTTACAGTGTGTAGATACATGATAAGGGAATAACGTTTAGTGCTAGGTAGAGCCATTAAAGTCCGATCAAGGATCGTCGGCGGGCCACCAATGAGGTAGATATCAGTTCACTGCTCTCTGGTTGTGGTAGGATAATTTAGTTCCTAAAATTACTCTGACCTCTTTCTTTCTTTCGTGTCCATCAAATGTTACATCACTATCATCGTCCGTCCTGAAAAGGGCGCAAGCTTCCGGCGACAAACAGTGGGAGCCTCACTTGTACAGTAGACGATGATGGTAGCAGAATTAGCTCGGGACACTTCCAGTTTCCAGCCCCGCGACATGGACGCTTCTGCTATGGGGCCCTCCGACTTCTGAAAGGGGTAAAAGGTGAAAGAAGATCTGAGGGGCACTGTGCGTTGGGGTAAGGGGCAGGCAGGTGAACAGAGCTCCCTCGAATTGCAACCATACTGCTGCTAACGTTGACAAAAACTCCCAATTGCTAAATGCCTTAACCTCCCTTCCCACTCCCATACTGACCTCTCTGTCCTGGGCCTCCTCCATAGTCAGAGTAAGGCCAAACACAAAGTGGGGGAGCAGCACCTTACATTTCGCTTGGGCAACTTACAAACCAGCGGTATGCATATTGATTTTGCCAACTTCAAGTAACCCTTGCAAGGAATTTAGAAGGATGAGAGGAAATCTTATCGAAACGTATAAGATTATTAAGGGGTTGGACACGTTAGAGGCAGGAAACATGTTCCCAATGTTGGGGGAGTCCAGAACAAGGGGCCACAGTTTAAGAATAAGGGGTAGGCCATTTAGAACTGAGATGAGGAAAAACTTTTTCAGTCAGAGAGTTGTGAATCTGTGGAATTCTCTGCCTCAGAAGGCAGTGGAGGCCAATTCTCTGAATGCATTCAAGAGAGAGCTAGATAGAGCTCTTAAGGATAGCGGCGTCAGGGGGTATGGGGAGAAGGCAGGAACGGGCTACTGATTGAGAATGATCAGCCATGATCACATTGAATGGCGGTGCTAGCTCGAAGGGCCGAATGGCCTCCTCCTGCACCTATTGTCTATTGTCTATTGTCTCTCTCTCTTTCTCTCTCTTTCTCTCCATGCCTCTCTTACCCTAATAGTCATACTCGTTTTACTATCGTCCTGTTAAGTTCCACTGAGTGTATTAACTCATGATCACCTATCCCACAGCCAACAATGGGCCATTGTGGACTCCACCTTTCCTTCATTATCGTTGCTTTCTGCATTTCTTGCAATCATTTGTCCTAAGTACCGTCTATATCTCTCATTCCCCTTTCCCCTGACTCTCAATATGAAGAAGGGTCTCGACCCGAAAAGTCACCTATTCCTTTTCTCCAGAGATGCTGCCTGACCCGCTGAGTTACAATAGACAATAGGTGCAGGAGGAGGCCATTCGGCCCTTCGAGCCAGCACCGCCATTCAATGTGATCATGGCTGATCATTCTCAATCAGTACCCCGTTCCTGCCTTCTCCCCATACCCCCTGACTCCGCTATCCTTAAGAGCTCTATCCAGCTCTCTCTTGAATGCATTCAGAGAATTGGCCTCCACAGCCTTCTGAGGCAGAGAATTCCACAGATTCACAACTCTCTGACTGAAAAGTTTTTCCTCATCTCAGTTCTAAATGGCCTACCCCTTATTCTTAATCTGTGGCCCCTTGTTCTGGACTCCCCCAATATTGGGAACATGTTTCCTGCCTCTAATGTGTCCAACCCCTTAATAATCTTATACATTTCGATAAGATCTCCTCTCATCCTTCTAAATTCCAGTGTATACAAGCCTAGTCGCTCCAGTCTTTCAACATATGATAGTCCCGCCATTCCGGGAATTATCCTAGTAAACCTACGCTGCACACCCTCAATAGCAAGAATATCCTTCCTCAAATTTGGAGACCAAAACTGCGCACAGTACTCCAGGTGCGGTCTCACTAGGGCTCTGTACAACTGCAGATGGACCTCTTTGCTCCTATACTCAACTCCTCTTGTTATGAAGGCCAACATTCCATTGGCTTTCTTCATTGCCTGCTGTACCTGCATGCTTCCTTTCAGCTTCCTTCCTTCCTTTATTCCAGCTCTCCGTGAGTGTCTTTGATAAAAACACAGTCAGTAACCACTGGGGGATGAGGAATTTCACGCCATGTAATCCAGCAATTTTGGGCAACGGAAGGTGGAGCAAGGAACAGGAATCTCTCAACTTAATTCTTAATATTTAATTCCTTTAAACTCTGCCAATGACCAACCTTCTTCTTGTGCACAGACTCCAAAGCCTGAAAGGGAACACTACTATCGAGACGTCACCTGTAAGACAATCTGCAAAACCTACATGCGATTGAGTCCTGAGGACCAGAGGGAGAAGAATCTGAAAATTGCTAATTCGCTATTCTCTGCCACTTTTTGCCTCCTGATGAATAAATTCAAAAAGCAGGACTCGCTGGCTGACAAAATAGGGATCGCTCTTTGCGGCCCAAGGCAGTGCTTCGAACAGTGTAGTACGCAGGAACAGATTGATGCCTACAACGCTCAGCCGAGGATCACCACTAAATCCGTCTTCCCCAAACTCAAGTCAGGCAGGAGCTCAAAAAAGAGTATTGGGTTGAGCAGCCAACACTCATCCACCTGCATAAAGCACTGTAGAGAAGCCACACTATCCGCCATACCCACCCCGACTATTCTGCCAAAATTGTGATTTTGGTTAAAGCGTTTAAATATCTATCATTGGATTCCTTTCTCTCTCTCTCCGTCACTGAGAATAGACAGATTGTGCTGAAGTGTTTTTTTTCTAAATTTCATGGGAGTAGGATAGGGTGACACGAGAAGAGAGTGGAAGAGAGAAAAGCTGTATTTTGTTATTTTGGTTAATGATTATAATCTTTGCCTTTCCTTTAATTTAATATTTGTTTGAACTTTTTTGGCCCTGAATAGCGCTGAACAAGCATTGTGAAAATACTCTTGAAGGATAGCAACTTTGAGGGAGGAAAATAATCAGTTTAATGTACTAATTCTGTTGGGTTTTACTGTGTCGACAACACACAAAATGAGGCACTCTGTCAGAAGATAGACCTCTCCATGTTGGTCTTCAGCATGGGATGATCATTGGTGTGGCATCATTGTGCTGATTATTGAGTAATTGGTTCCTTTGCTGCATGAAAACTATTAAAATTGGGATTCCTTCAGTCAGCAACAGATTTCAGAAAGTATCAGTGCTGTACGTTGAGCAAATTAGTTCCTTCTGTCGAATCTTTTTGATTCCCATTGCACCTCTGATTTTGATCAGACTGGAGATCCCAACTGCCAACAGCTTCCAAAGATCTGCCTTAGGATTTTTTTGAATGCAAAACTTTGCTTATAAGAATCCAAAACTATTGCACTCTCTCTCTCTCTCTCTCTTCAGCTACCAATCCTTTCGTAATCCCCTGTCAAAATTGCCTTGCAGAAATAACGATTTCTTTTTATTATTCCTACATTGGTGTTGTAATTCCCAGCCTTTTCATTCCTTTGACTTACTCCTCATCTTCAGGGCTAATGTTAATAAAGAAACTTCTTGTTTTACCACTGAGATGGACATTGACTTGTGGTTTTATATGATATATTGTTTATTCGAAATTCTGCCAAGCAAGACCTGTGTATGGATTTTAAAAATGATTTAGAATGCAGCAGTAAAATGGTGACATGGAATCAAGTATAGTAGATGCTGATAAATGACAAGGATCAATGCTTCCACTTCTATTTATTTATTCTCTCCATTTTAGTATTATCAGCAAATTGCTTTTTCTGAATCACATTTTAATGTTATGGCACAGTGGCGCAGTGGTAGAGTTGCTGCCTTACAGAGTTACTGTTGGATGCTGGGCTTTCTCTGTGCTCCGGTTTCCTCCCACACTCCAAAGAAGAACAGGTTTATACGTTAATTGGCTTCGGTAAAATTGTAAATGTGTGTAGTCTAGTGCTAGTGTACGCGATGATCGCTAGTCAGCACGGACTCGGTGGGCTATAGGGCCTGTTTCTGCACTGAAAATCCAAAGTCTGCTTTCAATGGAATTAAAATCATGCCACTTCTGAAAAGTTCCGTTTATTTTATTGTCATGTGTACTGAGGTACAGTGAAAAGCTGTACTGTTTCGCTTAGCCTGTAGAATTAAAGGAAGGAGATGAGGAGGAATTTCTTTAATCGCTGGGTAAATGTAAAAATTGTCCCTAGTGGGTGTAGGATAGTGTTAATGTATGGGGATCATTGGGCGGCACGGACTTGGTGGGCCGAAAAGGCCTGTTTCCGGCTGTATATATATGATATGATATGATATGAGAGGGTGGTGAATCTGTGGAATTCATTGCCACAGAAGGCTGTGGAGGCCAAGTCAGTGGGTATTTTTAAAGCGGAGATTGATGGATTCTTGATTAGTATGGGTGTCAGGGGTTGTGGGGAGAAGGCAGGAGGGTGGGGTTGAGAGGGATAGATCAGCCATGATTGAAATGCGGGGTAGACCTGATGGGCCAAATGGCCTAATTCTGCTCCTATTACTTATGAACGTGACCAAAAACTAAAATTAGCTTTTCAGAAGTGGTGTGATTTTAATTCCATTCAAGGCAGTCTTTAGACTTTAGGCATTCAGTGCAGAAACAGGACCTTCGCTGGGCACTTCCCCTTGTGAATTATCCACGTGCGCCTGGCACAATTTCTGCATCAAATGACACCATTCCTTGTGCATTGATCCGAGGAAATTACTATATGTTGTTCCCAGGAGTGTTTGTTGGTCACTACTGGGAGAAAAAAGTTTTACTCATATTTCATGCCAGATTACGTTCAGTCCACTCCCATCGACTCACAGCTCGTACTTTCTCACCTCACCCTCGGCCCCGGAAGGAATACAGACCCAAGCTATGCAAAAAAAAAGACACAAAGTGCTGGAGTAACACAGCAGGTCAGGCAGCATCTGTGGAGAACATTGATAGGCAACATTTTGGGTCGGGTCCCTTCTATAGACTTCAGACTGGGTCTGATGAAGGGTTCCGATCCAAAACGTCACCTATCCATGTTCCCCAGAGATGCTGCCTGACCAGCTGACTTACCTCAGCACTTTGTGTCTGAAACTGCCATGATCATATTGAATGGCGGTGCAGGCTCGAAGGGCCGAATGGCCTACTCCTGCACCTATTTTCTATGTTTCTATGTTTCTAAATTCGTAAGTTCACAAGTGATATGAGCAGAATTAGGCCTTTCAGCCCATCGTCTACTCTGCCATTCAATCGTGGCTGATCTATCGTTCCCTCTCAACCCCATTCTCCTGCCTTTTCCCCAAAACCCCTGACAACCGCACGAATCAAGAATCTATCTATCTCTGCCTCTGCCTAGGGTGGTGAATCTGTGGAATTCATTGCCACAGGAGGCTGCGGAGGCCAGGTCAATGGATATTTTTAAGGCAGAGTTAGATAGCTTCTTGATTGGTACGGGTGTCAGGGGTCAAGGGGAGAAGGCAGGAGAATGGAGTTGAGGGGGAGTTAGATCAGCCATGATTGAATGGCGGCGTGGACTTGATGAGCTGAATGTCCTAATTCTACTATCACTTATAAATATCCATTGACTTGGCCTCTGTAGCCTTCTGTGGCAATGAATTCCACAGATTCACTACCATTGGCAAATCCTTAAGTACCTGAGCGGAACAGTTGGAATGGAATGCAAAGCCACAGGGAGTTACTAGATGGAAGGAAATGGTGAGGACTTTCACCCCACTTCTCTCCTTATCTTTATTGCACTCGTGACTTCGGACTTTGCTTTCGGTTTTGTATTATTTTGTTTTAATTTTTTTAAATTGAACTTCTAGTTGTTTATTATGGTATATACCGAATTCTATGTGTACATACCTGTTGTGTGTCCGCCGGCAAGCATTTGCGTGTGAAGGGCGGCACGTTGGCGCAGTGGTAGAGTTGCTGCCTCACAGCGCCAGTGACCCGGGTTCGGTCCCGACTACGGGTGCTGTCTGCACAAGAGTCTGTACATTCTCCCCGTGACCGTGTGGGTTTTCGCCGTGTGCTCCAGCTTCCTCCCACACTCCAAAGACGTGCACCTATGTAGGTTAATTGGCTTGGGTAAAATTGTAAATTGTTCGGTAGTGTCTAGGATAGCGCTGGTGTACGCTGGGATGATCGCTGGTCGGCACGGTACACTGAAGGGCCTGTTTCCACGCTGTATCTCTAAACTAAACAAATCAGTGTGATGAAGCGTCCCCGGCCAGAAAAGTCGTCTGTCCATGTCTTCCAGAGAGGCTGGGAACCTCCGGCACTCTGTGCTTTGCTCGGGATGGTGGTACATGCAGTTCCCTGATGCCCCATCACATCCAGGTGAGAATATACTGGCTATGTAGTCCCAATCTCTCTTACACCGTTGGGTCCTTCCACCATCGATCAATGGCCTCCCATGCCAACTTCAGGCAGAATAAAAGGATGTTACTTCAGGCTGTTGATGTCGTGGCTCCCGACATTGGTGTAAGAGAGGCACGGTGGCGCGGCGGTAGAGTTGCTGCCTTAAAGCGAATGTAGCGCCGGAGACTCAGTTTCGATACGGAGTTTGTACGTTCTCCCCGTGACCTGCGTGGGTTTTCTCCGAGATCTTCGGTTTCCTCCCACACTCCAAAGACGTACAGGTATGTAGGTTAATTGGCTGGGCAAATGTAAAAATTGTCCCTAGTGGGTGTAGGATAGTGTTAATGTGTGGGGATCGCTGGGCGGCACGGACCCGGTGGGCCGAAGGGCCTGTTCCTGCGCTGTATCTCTATAATCTAAATTGAAGCCCCCGCAGGGCAGAGAAAACCCCGCGGCCTATTCCAGGCCGCGCCGGACGGTGAAAGGTCCGCGACGGGCCGACCCGAGCCTCGCGATTCGGGGCGGGCGAAGACGCTGCCGCTGCCGCTGCCGGAGCTCCCGATGTCGGCCCCCACCCGGGGGCAGGGGCTGCGAGCTTCCGACGTCCACGCAGCCTCCGGAGACGAGTCGTAGCCGTTCCCACAGCCTCCGCAGGCAGCCAGCTCCGCAGATGGTGAGTCCGGTCCAGGTGGAGGCCGCCAGCTCCAGGCGCTTGGCCGATGGCAGGCCGCAGCGGGAACGGAGACACGGCCCAGAAAACAAAGGTCGCGTCTCCGTTCGGAAGGGACAATTTTACAGTTCTTCACACCCCACCCCATAACACAAAACACTACATCATACCTAGACACTACAATTAAGTCAAAAAACAACAAAAATCACAAAAGACAAACGGACTTCAGGCAAGCCGCAGCTGCAAGGGCGCACCAGCGTGACTTGAGGACTGTAAATTTCTGGGTATTGGATTGAATGAAGTGAGATGTGTTACTGGTGGGTGGTGCCCCATGAGTCTCTGGTGGACGCTGAGGTCGGACCTTTCCCGCCCTTTCCCGCCCCCGCGAGCCGCCCGCAGCCCAACTGCCAAAATGCGGCCGTTGACGCGAGAGGGCGGGAACGGTTGCTGGGTGGAGGGGAGCCTGCATGGAGACAGCGGGATTTGACCCGCTGATTGGCCGCGGTGACGGTGTCACTGACGCTGGGGGGGGGGGGGGGGGGGGGGGGGCGGGGACGGTTGCTGGGTGGAGGGGAGTCTGCATGGAGACAGCGGGATTTGACCCGCTGATTGGCCGCGGTGACGATGACGCTGACGCTGGGGAGCGGGGACGGTTGCTGGGTGGCGGGGAATCTGCATGGAGACAGCGGGATTTGACCCGCTGGTTGGCCGCGGTGACGGTGACGCTGACGGTGACGTTAGGGGGGGAGGGGGCGGGGACAGTTGCTGGGTGGCCGGGAGTCTGCATGGAGACAGCGGGATCTGATCCGCTGATTGGACGAAACGCTGGGAGTGGGAGGGGAAAATGGGGAGCAGCCGCGGCATCCGCTGATTGGATGAAGCGCGTGTAGTGGGCTGTGACGCTGACGCGGGGCAGCTGTTGATTGGTGAACATGGGAGGAGCGGTCTCTGATTGGCCGAGATCTGCAGGGAGACCGCGGTACGCGGCCCGCTGATTGGCCGGGGGATGGGGGGGCGGGACAGGGACAGGGACAGGGACGACCCCGCGCAGACGCAGTACCGGGGCTGGGGCTGGAGCCGGAGCCGGACAATCGCTCCCGACATGTCGGGGGAGAGGGCCCGAGCTCGGAGCTCCGCGCTGGGGCTCGCCCTCTGCACGCTGCTCTCGGCCCTCGCTGCCGCCGCCACGGCCTCGGAGCAGGAGTCGGTCACCTGCGGCTCGGTGGTGAAGCTGCTCAACAACCAGTACAACGTCCGCCTGCACTCGCACGACGTGAAGTACGGCTCCGGTAAGCGGCTCCACAACGCGGGGCACCGGGGTCAATGTCGGACCTCTCACCCCCTGACCCCGGGCACTGGGGTCAATGACTGACCTCTCACCCCCTGACCCCGGGGGTCTGGGGCCAATGACTGACCTCTCACCCCGAATCCAGGGCTCTGGGGTCAATACCTGATCTCTCACCCTGCGGCACTGGGGTCAATACCTGACCTCTCATCCCGCGGCACTGGGGTCACTGACTGATCTCTAACCCCCAAATCCAGGGCACTGAGGATAATGACGGACCTCACCCCTGACCCCCGGGGCTCTGGGGTCAATGCCTGACCTCTCACCCCGCGTTACTGGGGTCACTGACTGTCCTCTGACCCCAAATCCAGGGCACTGAGGACAATGACGGACCTCACCCCTGACCCCTGCCGGGGGCACTGAGGTCAATGAATGACCCATCTCCCCAGATCTGGGGGCACTGAAGATACTGACTGCCCCTGGGGCACTGAGGCCAATTACTGACCCTTCCTTGGTCACTGAGGTCAATAAATGACCCCTCTCGCAAGTGCTGGGTCACTGACTGACCTCTCACCCCCAAATCTGGGAGCACTGAGGTAAATGACTGACTCCTCTCCCCGAATCTTTGTGGAACTCATTGCCACAGAAGGCCGTGACGACCAAGTCAGGGGGTATTTTTAAGGCAGAGATTGATAGATTCTTTGATTAGAACCAAAGATAATAGAGCAGAGCAAGACTCGACCCTAAAAACCGTCTTACGTCACGGTGCCATTTTAGTAGGCAGAAACTTGCAGAAACATTTAAAAAGAAAAATAACAAAAATCTGTGACTTGATAGATGAGATATATTCTGCATCTTAACGGTATCATCACACATACTGTTCCCACAAAACACTGATTACCCTGCGAGAGGCAGAGTGAACGGCGGGTTTTGCTCACTAAAATGGCGGACGTTACGCTCCGTTGTGTACTACACTTCAGTATAGGCGATTTCAACGGAGTGGTCCATCTTGCTCTTCTAGGATCTTTGATTATAATGGGTGTCAAGGGTTATGGGAAGAAGGCAGGAGAATGGGATTAAGGGGCAGAGATCAGCCATGATTGAACGGCGAAGTGGATTCGATAGGCTGAATAGCCTAATTCTACTCCTGTAACTTGTGAATCCAGGGCACTGAGGTCAACGAGAGACCCTGGGGCACTGAGGTCAATTCCTCACCCTTGACTCTGGGACACTGAGGTCAATGAATGACCCAGGTCTAGGGGCACTGAGGTCAATGAATGACCCCCCACACTAAATCTGGGGGCACTGAGGTCATATATTGACCCCTGACCCTGGGACACTGAGGTCATTGACTGACCCTGATCGCAGTGCATTGAGGTCCAAGTATGACCCCTCACCCCAGATCTGGGGACACGGAGGTCAATGATTGACCCCGGTCCCAGGGCGTTGAGGTCAATGAGAGACCCCTCGAATCTTCCCTTCCTTTGTGTAGCTCAACACCCAACCAGCCCAAACCTTGGGCCAATGACATTAATGCCAGCGCCCCCCTCTCCTCCACCTCCCCTTCAAAACATACTGGGAGGGGGGGTCTGAAGACATTATTCAAAACCGCAAACTAAATATATAAGGCCGGTGCATCACAGCGCCAGAGACCCGGGTTCGATCCTGATCTCGGGTGCTGTCTGTGAGGAGTTGGCACGTTGCTCCGGTTTCCTCCCACACCCCAAAGACGTGCAGGTTTGTAGGTTAATTGGCTTGGTATAAATGTAAATTGTTCCTAGTGTGTGGGTGTCGCTGGTTGGTGCGGACTTGGTGGGCCGAGGGGCCTGTTTCCACACTATACCTATAAACTAAACCAAAGAGATGCATAGAGATGAAAGACATTCTTGCCATAGAGGGAGTACAGAGAAGGTTCACCAGATTGATCCCTGGGATGGCAGGACTTTCATATGAAGAAAGACTGGATAGACTCGGCTTGTACTACCTGGAATTTAGAAGATTGAGGGGGGATCTTATAGAAACTTACAAAATTCTTAAGGGGTTGGACAGGCTAGATGCAGGAAGATTGTTCCCAGATGTTGGGGAAGTCCAGAACAAGGGGTCACAGTTTAAGGATAAGGGGGAAGTCTTTTAGGACCGAGATGAGAAAGTTTTTTTTCACACAGGGAGTGGTGAATCTGTGGAATTCTCTGCCACAGAAGGTAGTTGAGGCCAGTTTATTGGCTATATTTAAGAGGGAGTTAGATGTGGCCCTTGTGGCTAAAGGGATCAGGGGGTATGGAGAGAAGGCAGGTACAGGATACTGAGCTGGATGATCAGCCAAGATCATATTGAATGGCGGTGCAGGCTCGAAGGGTCGAATGGCCTACTCCTGCACCTATTTTCTATGTTTCTATGTTCAGCTTCTTGGATGCTGGATTTCTTGATTTGCCCTTCATCTTATCATGTTGCATGATAAGTAGTGAATTGGATGTAAGTGGGTTTCTTTGCCAAGATCAGTGTGGCTCTGGGCAGTTGGCGGATTTTTAATGTACACATGACCTGCCTTGTTTTCACATTTTTTTAAAAAGGAAGAAAATTGAACGGTTAATAGACAATAGACAATAGACAATAGGTGCAGGAGTAGGCCATTCAGCCCTTCGAGCCAGCACCGCCATTCAATGCGATCATGGCTGATCACTCTCAATCAGTACCCCGTTCCTGCCTTCTCCCCATACCCCCTCACTCCGCTATCCTTAAGAGCTCTATCCAGCTCTCTCTTGAAAGCATCCAACGAACTGGCCTCCACTGCCTTCTGAGGCAGAGAATTCCACACCTTCACCACCCTCTGACTGAAAAAGTTCTTCCTCATCTCCGTTCTAAATGGCCTACCCCTTATTCTCAAACTGTGGCCCCTTGTTCTGGACTCCCCCAACATTGGGAACATGTTATCTGCCTCTAATGTGTCCAATCCCCTAATTATCTTATATGTTTCAATAAGATCCCCCCTCATCCTTCTAAATTCCAGTGTATACAAGCCCAATCGCTCCAGCCTTTCAACATACGACAGTCCCGCCATTCCGGGAATTAACCTAGTGAACCTACGCTGCACGCCCTCCATAGCAAGAATATCCTTCCTCAAATTTGGAGACCAAAACTGCACACAGTACTCCAGGTGCGGTCTCACCAGGGCCCGGTACAACTGTAGAAGGACCTCTTTGCTCCTATACTCAACTCCTCTTGTTACGAAGGCCAACATTCCATTGGCTTTCTTCACTGCCTGCTGAACCTGCATGCTTCCTTTCATTGACTGATGCACTAGGACACCCAGATCTCGTTGAACTCCCGCTCCTCCTAACTTGACACCATTCAGATAATAATCTGCCTTTCTATTCTTACTTCCAAAGTGAATAACCTCACACTTACCTACATTAAACTGCATCTGCCATGTATCCGCCCACTCACACAACCTGTCCAAGTCACCCTGCAGCCTTATTGCATCTTCCTCACAATTCACACTACCCCCCAACTTAGTATCATCTGCAAATTTGCTAATGGTACTTTTAATCCCTTCGTCTAAGTCATTAATGTATATCGTAAATAGCTGGGGTCCCAGCACCGAACCTTGCGGTACCCCACTGGTCACTGCCTGCCATTCCGAAAGGGACCCATTTATCCCCACTCTTTGCTTTCTGTCTGTCAACCAATTTTCTATCCATGTCAGTACCCTACCCCCAATACCAAGACAGCTGCTTTAAATTCAAACTCGATCGGCAATCATATTGATGCCGTCCAATTGTATCGATGTGTTAGAGTCACACAGCGTGGAAACAGGTCCTTTCGCTCAACTTACCCATGCCGAACAACAAGGCCCCATCTACACCAGTCCCACATGCCTGCGTTTGGTCCATAAACCTCTAAACCCGTCCTAGTGTGTAGAAACTGTGGATGCTGGTTAAGCCAAAGATAGGCAGAAAATGCTGGAGGAACTCAGCGGGACACACAGCATCTCTGGAGAGAAGGAACGGATGATATTTCGGGTCGAGGCCCTTCTACAGTTTGAAGAAGGGTCTCGAGCCGAAACAACACCTATTCCTTCTCTCCAGCGATGCTGCCTGTCCCGCTGAGTTACTCCAGCATTTTGCGTGGATCTTCGGTTTAAACCAGCATCTGCAGTTCCTTCCTACACTATGCGTGCTCTATTCTGCCTTTGAATACAGTGAGAGCATTTCACTGGGAAACGAGAGTGCACTAACACAACGATCTAGTCGCTTGAATCACAGATTGGGGATGAATTTTGAAACATATCTCCTTCCTCTGGCAAAACGTTGTAAATTTCATTTGGCTCTGGAGGCAGGAACAGTGTGGACATCAACATAACCTGATTCAGTGAGTGAAAGAACAATTGGTTCCTGTTGGTTTGATTTGTTCCTTTGCTGCGGGCAAATCCTTTACTGTTGACGTTGAATTGATTCAGGACTCCATGTCCTGATTCAAATGAAAAGAATTTAAATGAGCTGGAGGATAGATAACATCTATTTCTTGCGTGCAAGAGGGTGCAGGTGCCCGACTGAATGTGGCACAGTATCCAAGTTTATAATTAAAAAAAAATTAGGTCTATTGTTCACTGGACTGGTATTTGGTATTAGATTTTAAGCTCTGTGCTTGCCTTTACAAATGTTACTTACCACTGCAGCAACTTCCTGCTGAGTAAAGTGAAACTTTTAACCTTGTGCAACGACGTTTAACGAAAGATTAGTTTTCTAAATTTAGTTTTTTTCCACCTAAAAATAGAAACGAGAGCAGCCTTTTAAGATTAAGCCAATTTCATCTTGTGATTGCAGTGTTTTGAAAATAAGTTTACCAAACTTTACATGGTAATGGAAGAAAAATTCTACCAGCCTTTTCATATTTTTGTTGTTTACAACCAATAATGCTGCAATGGTAATTTAATTGTGCGGTGTGAATTTTAACGATTAAACTATTTACTGTGTTCAATGATGCAGATTGTTTTTCAGCTCGATCACACTGCTCAGTTCTCATTTTAAAATTTAGTTTAGAGATGAGTGGCACGGTGGCGCAGCGGTAGTGTTGCTGCCTCGCAGCGCCGGAGACCCGGGTTCGATCCTGACTACAGGATTTTGTACGTTTTCTTGCATGGGTTTTCTCCGAGACCTTCGGTTTTCTCCCACGCTCCAAAGATGTACAGGCTTGTAGGTTAATTGGATGTTATAAATGTAAATTATCCCCAGCGTGTGTAGGATAGTGTTAATGTGCGGGGATCGCTGGCCGGTGTGGACTCGTTGGGCCGAAGGACCGGTTTCCGCGCTGTATCTCTAAACTAAAATACAGCGCGGAAACAGGCTTTTCGGCCCAACGAGTCCATGCCGACCAGCGATCCCTGCACACTAGGGACAATTTACAATTATACCAAGCCGATTAACCTACAAACCTGTACGTCTTTGGAGTGGGAGGAAACCAGTGATCCCGTTTTTTTGGCAGTCATTACTGGTTTGTGGAGGCGTGTACCAGAGGATCTGACCCTTTGGCTCAACGAACCATCAAGTAATCTTTATATAAATTTGTTTTCCAATAATTAGCCTGTTGGTTTCAACGTCTCATGTGTTCACCCAATGGTACAAAAATGTTGCAATAGTACAATAAAACATTAGAGATGCCAATCATCTGGGTGAAAGTCTCTACCTCAAGCCCCCTCTAAACCTTGAGTTTAGAAGATTGAGGGGGGACCTCATTGAAACGTACCGAATAGTGAAATGCTTGGATAGAGTGGATGTGGAGAGGATGTTTCCACTAGTGGGAGAGTCTAGGACCAGAGGTCACAGCCTCAGAATTAACAGACGTTCCTTTAGGAAGGAGATGAGGAGGAATTTCTTTGGTCAGAGGGTGGTGAACCTGAGGAATTCTTTGCCACAGTCAACAAATATTTTTAAGGCAGAGGTAGATTCTTGATTAGTACGGGTGTCAGGGGTTATGGGAAGAAAGCAGGGGAACCTGGTTAGGGGGAGAGATAGATCAGCCATGATTGAATGGCGGAGTAGGCCTGATAGGTCGGATGGCCTCATTCTGCTCCTATCACTTATGACCTTATAACCCTTTGCATTAAACCTATGTCCTCTGGTCACAAAATGCTGGAGTAACTCAGGGGATCATGCAGCATCTCTGAAGAACATGGATAGGTGACGTTTCGGGTCGGGACCTTTCTACAAACTGATTGGGAGGGGAGGAGGAAAAAGCTGGATAAGAGGAGAGGCAGGACAAAACCTGGAAGGTTATAATGTGGACACAGGCGAGGGTTTTGTTAAGGAGTTACTCAGCACTGTGCGTCATTTTGTGTAAACTAGCATCCGCAGTTCCGTGTTTCTACATTATGACCTCTAGCTCGAGTAACCTCTGCTAAGAGGAAAGGTATCTCGCTTTACCCTACCTATGCTCTGATATCTCAATCGTGTGTCTCCTCACAGCTCAAACATACAAGTTTATGTCCTCTGCGACCTTTTGGTACATTTGCAATGTTCATTTTTCCATTGAGCCCCCTTCACAGTTCAGAGTTGTTTGATCAGTTACATTCAGTCCAACGGGAGACAGTCGTCAGTCTCATGAAGGTCCCCAGCCCCAAACATCACCTATCCATGTTCCCCAGGGATGCTGCCTGACCTGCTGAGTTACTCCAACATTTTGTGTCTTTTTTTTAGTCGTCGGCTTGAGTTTATTGTATTTGCACAGGTACAGGTACAATGAAAATCTTGCTTGCAACAGCATCACAGACACATTTAGACAACAGAAAAACAAATTATACATAAATTATATATTATACACATTATGCACAGATTATTCACAGATTCTTGATTAGTACGGGTGTCAGAGGTTGTGGGGAGAAGGCAGGAGAATGGGGTTAGGAGGGAGAGATAGATCAGCCATGATTGAATGGCCGAGTGGAATTGATTGGCAGAATACCCTAATTCTTCTCCTATCTCATGATTCTCTACAGATTATGCATTATACACAAATTATACATTATACATAGATTATACATAAATTATGCATCATACATAAATTATACACAAAAATTGCACATGAGATCTTGAAATAAACGTGGCAAAATGCAAGACATGAGTGCAAAATAGAATTAGAAGACATTCCCATGGTAATACAAGAGTTTGTTTGTAGCGTTCCATTGCCGAGGTAGAGTTAGGCTTGTGCAGGTCAGTTCAAGAAATATACATATTGGATGTTGAGATCATTGTGTTTTATCTGATTTTTCGGGTTTTATCTATTTTACTTCTCAGTAAATTAGAGAGACCTAAACCTGCAGAAAGATTGGGATTGCAGGGAATATTGAGCACTCTTCCGTTGAAAACCTATCTTAAAAAAAAGTTGCAAAATTGGCACAGTAGCCCAGCGGTAGACTTGCTGCCTTACAGCGTCAGAGACCCGGGTCCGATCCTGACTACGGGCGCAGTCTTTTCTGAGTTTGTATGTTTACTGGTTTCCTCCCACACTCCAAAGACATGCAGGTTTGTAGGAAAAATTGGCCATAGTGTGTGTAGGATAGTGTGAGTGTTCGGGTATCGCTGGTCGGCGTGGACTCAGTGTGCCGAATGGCCTGTTTCCGCGCTGTATCTCTAAACTAAAAAAATATATATTTATATTGAATACTAATTATTTCCTAATATTTTT
Source organism: Rhinoraja longicauda (assembly GCF_053455715.1). Lineage (NCBI taxonomy): Eukaryota > Metazoa > Chordata > Chondrichthyes > Rajiformes > Arhynchobatidae > Rhinoraja > Rhinoraja longicauda. The sequence continues at coordinate 4,056,181 of NC_135977.1, forward strand.
CTGATTTAAAAACTGCTGTTTATTTCATTGAAAGGCCTCCTCTCCGATTACTTGAAGAGTTTTTGAAATCCTATCTGATGAAGGGTCTCAGCCCGAAACGTCACCCATTCCTTCTCTCCAGAGATGTTGAGTTACTCCAGCATTTTGTGTCTATCTTCTTTTTGCAATCCGTGGCATAATATCTAGACCCCCTTGTGCTTCCACTTCAAATAACTACTGTCAGTGATTTCTGAGTGTTATTATATTGTTAATATAATCAAATTACTTGATGGACCATTCACTCTGGATTCTCTAAAAGGAAGCGGACAGCAGTCTGTGACTGGCGTGAGCGTTTCGGATGACAGCAACAGCTACTGGACAGTGAGAGGAAAACCGGGCCTGGTTTGTCAGCGCGGAATACCGATCAAATGTGGGCAACCTATACGACTAACGCACGTCAACACTGGAAGAAACCTGCACAGTCACCACTTTGTGTCGCCACTCTCCGGAAACCAGGTATGATGTCTTACTGCAATTATGCACTTCTGGTTGAGGCTTACAGGGGGGGGGGGGGGGGTGGGGGGGGGTGCCTGACGCCAAAAATCGACAGTGTCAAGGGCTATGGGGAAAAGGGCAGAAAAATGGGATTAGGGGGCAGTGATCGGCTATGATCAAATGGTGGAATAGACTCGGTGGTCCGAATGGCCTAATTCTACTCCTATAACTTGTGCGATAGAGTGTGAGAAAGCTGGGTGGTGGTGACACGCAATAATCTTAATCAGAGGGTGGTGAATCTGGAGTTCTTTGCCACAGAAGACGTGCAGGTTAATTGACAATAGACAATAGGTGCAGGAGTAGGCCATTCCGCCCTTCGAGCCAGCACCACCATTCAATGTGATCATGGCTGATCATTCGCAATCAGTACTCCGTTCCTTTGGTATTAATTGACTTGGTATAAATGTAACAATTGTCCCTCGCGTGTGTAGGATAGTTTTAATGTGTGGGGATCGTTGGTCGGCGCGGACTCGGTGGGCCGAAGGTTCTGTTTCCGCGCTGTATCACAGGTCAGACCAGAGCAATTGTTTTGCACTGGAGAGGATGATTCTAATGACGGTCTGAAGAAGGGTCTCGACCCGAAACGTCACCCATTCCTTCTCTCCAGAGATGCTGCCTATCCCGCTGAGTTATTCCGCCATTTTGTGTCTGTCTATGATTCTCATGAAGCTGCCTGACCCGCTGAGTTACTCCACTATTTTGTGTCTACCTATAATTCTAATGATGCTGCCTGACCCGCTGAGCTACTCCACCATTTTGTGTCTATCTATGATTCTCATGACGCTGCCTGGCCCGCTGAGTTACTCCACCATTTTGTGTCTGTCTATGATTCTCATGACGCTGCCTGACCCGCTGAGTTACTCCACCATTTTGTGTCTGTCTATGATTCTCATGACGCTGCCTGACCCGCTGAGTTACTCCACCATTTTGTGTCTGTCTATGATTCTAATGATGCTGCCTGACCCGCTGAGTTACTCCACCATTTTGTGTCTATCCATGATTCTAATGATGCCGCCTGACCCGCTGAGTTACTCCACCATTTTGTGTCTATCTATGATTCTAATGATGCTTCCTGACCCGCTGAGTTACTCCACCATTTTGTGTCTTCGGTTTCGACGCCAGCTTATCGTAAACGCTGGCGTTGCCACCTCAGCGCTAACCTTGCATCGCTTTGCCACGCAGGAAGTGAGTGCATTCGGTGAGAACGGAGAAGGGGATGACCTGGATGTGTGGACCGTGCAGTGCGGCGGCGCCAGCTGGGAGCGGGACGACGATGTGCGCCTGAAGCACGTGGGGACCCAGGCCTTCCTCACCATCACGGGCGAGCAGTATGGTCACCCCATCAGGGGTCAGCTTGAAGTCCATGGCGCCTTCAGTCCCAACGCCTTCAATTACTGGACGGTGATGGAAGGTGTCTTCATCAAGCCCAGTGCCGAGCCACTCAAACACGACGAGCTGTAGGTGTATTTAAACAAGACTATTTGGGGGAGTGAGACCAGTAAGAAATCGTTGCATTCTTTGCAACTGACAATTTACTTTTTACCCTTTCTTGACTCGTAGTCTGTACAGTGAAAATCAATTGTACTGATCTTTTCTACATGTTAAATTTCTAGCAAAATGGAAGTATATTTAAAAGTTTTGTGTGAGCTAGAGTGCACACGTTCGATTTAATTCTCTTGCTCTACTTTTCAGTAACAAAGTTACGGACTTGCAATGAGGTGCTGGTGGTTTAAAGCCATCTGCATGTGAATGTTCCAATCCCCGTTTGCTTTTTTCTTTGTTCTTCAATTTTTTTTTAAAGAAACTAGAATCATTCTGCAGAATAATTACTTGAAGAGTGGAATTCACCTCCAGGGAAAAAAAACAAACAACTGGCCTTAAAAAGTATTTCACATTCCAGCTACAGCTGTATATCCCATCATGTGGTGCAAGTTAAGTTATTTTTGGTGTTTAGCCGCACAGGCTGGGAACGTCCACCTGTGTAAATGCAGCAGGAATAAAGGTAAGAGGTGAAAGCTTAGCATTGACTTCATGGTACAGCACTCCAGGCTAAACCCCTTCCCTTTCCAGCTTTGGTCTTGCGTTTCAAAATACACTTTTGTGAACTCCCAAGTTCAGTTCACTTGCTTTTCACAAGTAAACAAAAATTGTCTATTGGGCCAATTGCTTGCTGTTCAACCCTTTACAATTAAAACACAAAGTACCTGTGCTATAACACCAGGATATGCGCTCAACACAAAAACCAAGCCCAAAGTCAAAGTCTAAACTGAATATACCAACTTATGCTAAGGACAATAACCCAACTCCATATGCAACAAACGTCTGCCTACATGTTTAGGAAGGAACTGCAGATGCTGGTTTAAACCGAAGATTGACACAAAAGGCTGGAGTAACTCAGCAGGACGGGCAGCATCTCTGGAGAGAAGGAATGGGCGACATTTCGGGTCGAGACCCTTCTTCAGACTGAGGTCTGACGGTCTGAAGAAGGGTCGAGACCCGAAACGCCACCCATTCCTCCTCTCCAGAGATGCTGCCTGTCCTGCTGAGTTACTCCAGCCTTTTGTGTCTATCTACCTACATGTTAACAAGCTCATTAAAAGAAAAACTGATCGCATGGATGCAAGTATATCATTGGGGTCATTAAAATCTCCTTGAGCCTGATTTGTAACCCAAGCAGTGGACTCTTTGCTTTCTTGTGTGTCTGTAGGTTCCCTATCAGTTTGATGCTATTTGCCTTAACCTCTGAGAGAGGAAGATTCTCCTTAATTCCTTTTGGCCTTGTATGGGTGGCCATGGTATTTATGGTTGCAGTTTGGAATTTATCCATTTTATGCAAACACAATGGTGGACAATAGGCTGGATTATTCTAGCCTTTGCGGTGCAGGATCGATAGTATTTGAGTTGTAAGTCCACGATGAATTAATCGATATTTTGTTCAGAGTTGCAAACATGTTTCAAAAGAAAATAAACTCTTATTTGCCTCATCTTCTTTTCCAATCATCCGTTTACGCAAAGCTATTTTATCCCCAAAGTAATTGCTACAATTGATTGAATATATTCAATTATTAGACCTGGACACTGGCGTCTGAAGATTTAGATTCACAGTGTGTAGGAAGGAACTGCAGGTGCTGGTTTACCCCGAAGATGGACACAAAATGCTGGAGTGACTCAGCAGGACAGGCAGCCTCTCTGGATAGAAGGAACCACTGCCATTTCGGGTCGCGACCCTTCTTCAGGCTGAGAGTCAGGAGAGAGGGAGACACAGTGATATGGAAGATATCAGAAGGCCTTCGACAAGGTCCCACATAGGAGATTGGTGTACAAACTTAAAGCACACGGTATTGGGGGTTCAGTGTTGAGGAGGATGGAGAATTGGTTGGGGGACAGGAAGCAAAGAGTAGGAATAAACGGGTCCTTTTCGGAATGTCAGGCAGTGACTAGTGGGGTTCCGCAAGGCTCAGTGCTGGGACCCCAGTTATTTACAATATATATTAATGATTTGGACGAGGGAATTGAATGCAACATCTCTAAGTTTGCGGATGATACGAAGCTGGGTGGCAGTGTTAGCTGCGAGGAGGATGCTAGGAGGCTGCAGAGTGACTTGGATAGATTAGGCGAGTGGGCAAATGCATGGCAGATGCAATATAATGTGGATAAATGTGAGGTTATCCACTTTGGCGGCAAGAACAGGAAAGCAGAGTATTACCTGAATGGTGGCCAATTAGGAAAAGGGGAGATGCAACGTGACCTGGGTGTCATGGTGCACCAGTCATTGAAAGCAAGCGTACAGGTGCAGCAGGCAGTGAAGAAAGCGAATGGTATGTTAGCATTCATAGCAAGAGGATTTGAGTATAGGAGCAGGGAGGTTCTGCTGCAGTTGTACAGGGCCTTGGTGGGACTGCACCTGGAGTATTGTGTACAGTTTTGGTCTCCTAATCTGAGGAAAGACATTCTAGCCTTAGAGGGAGTACAGAAAAGGTTCACCAGATTGATCCCTCTGATGGCAGGACTTTCATATGAAGAAAGACTGGATAGACTAGGCTTATACTCACTGGAATTTAGAAGATTGAGGGGGGATCTTATAGAAACATATAAAATTCTTAAGGGGTTGGAGAGGCTAGATGCGGGAAGATTGTTCCCGATGTTGGGGAAGTCCAGAACCAGGGGTCACAGCTTAAGGATAAGGGGAAGTCTTTCAGGACCGAAATGAGAAAACATTTCTTCACACAGAGATTGTGAGTCTATGGAATTCTCTGCCACAGAAGGTAGTTGAGGCCAGTTCATTGGCTTTTTTTAAGAGGGAGTTAGATGTGGCTCTTGTGGCTAAAGGGATCAGGGTATGGAGAGAAGGCAGGTACAGGATACTGAGCTGGATGATCACCCATGATCATATTGAATGGCGGTGCAGGCTCGAAGGGCTGAATGGCCTACTCCTGCACATATTTTCTATGTTTCTATGTGTGAAATCATTACATCAAAGGGGATGAGATCAAGGAAAGTGTAGAATAGATCATTGTTAGCTCGGGGAAGGTGACAACGAAGCAGACAAAGATAAAATGTGGTCAGGAGGACAGTCGGACTGGTCGGAGAACTAGGATGGGGGAGGGCTGGAGAGAGAGAGAAAGAGTGAAACAGCGGGGAAACAGGCCGTTCGGCCCACCAAGTCCACGCTGACCAGCAATCAGATCGTACAGTAAGACTATCCCACAACCAGGGACAATTTGGCAAAAAATACACTTGTTCTTTGTGTGGGAGAGGGGAGGAATTAAAGCATGTATTGGACAAGTGAACCACATGGTATGGAGCTTAAGGTCAGGATGTTTTGGTTTCACCTATGTACAGGAAATTCTGCTGTTACAACTGGTAGCTTTAAGCAGGTCACCAACGAACAGCCCTTGTTGGTAAGTACAGTAAACACTCGTTTTTATGAGAGGTTTCGGTCATGGCGGACGGGGCTACCGACTTTCACTGCTAATACTGGCTGCCGACGCCACCTCCGGCTCACACCGCCACCCAGTCAGCCCCTGCCCGTGGCCTACGACCAAAACCTCTGCCCATCCTCGCCTCTCCCCTGGCCACCAGCAGGCCGGAGCCCGTCAACTCACCTGGATTCCAGGCCCCGTTCCAGACCGAGAGGCCGAAGAAGGGTCTCGACCCGAAACATCACCTGTCCACCTTCCCCAGGGACACCGTCTGACCCGCTGAGTTACTCCAGCACTTTGGGCGGCACGGTTGGCCTAGTGGTAAAGTTGCTGCCTTACAGCGAATGCAGCGCCGGAGACCCGGGCTCGACCCTGACTACAGGCGCCGTCTGTACGGAGTTTGCATGTTCTCCCTGTGACCTGCGTGGGTTTTGTTCGACATCTTCGGTTCCCTCCCACACTCTAAAGACGTGCAGGTATGTAGGTTAATTGGCTGGTAAATGTTAAAAAAAAGTCCCTAGTGTGTGTAGGATAGTGTTAATATGCGGGGATCGCTGGTCGGCGCGGACCCAGTGGGCCAAAGGGCCTGTTTCTGCGCTGTATCTCTAAAATCTCTAAAGCTACAGTTGTTTGTTCTACTACTACTTATACAATCATAATCCCTTACTTGGTTATAGCGGACAATCGGCAATAATGCACTCCATTGCCCCCTCCCCCATGGTCCATTCGAATGAAGGTTTACTGCACATGTCTTGATATTGGGATGACTAAGCTCCAGTGGCCTCCGCGTCAAGTGTAGGAAGGAACTGCAGATGCTGGTTTGTACCAAAGATAGACATAAAGTGCTGGAGAAACTCAGCGGGTCACGCAGCAACTCGGGAGAAAAATAATGGGTGACGTTTCGGATCTGAAGGGTCCCGGCACAAAAAGGTTTTCTCCAGAGATGCTGCCTGACCCGCTGAGTTACTCTAGCACTTTGTGCTAACTTTCCACATCAATATGCATTTTAGGCTTTTGTGGATTTTGTGAAGAAAGATGCGATTGAGGACTTCGATCACCTTAGGAGTCATGACTTCCCTGATTACACTGCAAAAATGTCAAGGGGTATGGGGAGAAAGCAGGAACGAGGTACTGATTTTGGATGATCAGCCATGATCATATTGAATGGCGGTGCTGCCTCAAAGGGCCGAATGGCCTACTCCTGCACCTATTTTCTATGTTTCTATGTATTTACTCCTATACACACAACTTTCCATTGGCTTGGGCAGCTTACAGCCCAGCGGTATGAATATTGACTTCTCTAACTTCAAGTAACCCTTGCTTTCCCTCTCTCTCCATCCCTCCCCCTTCCCAGTTCTCCCACCAGTCTGACTGTCCCTGATTCCATTGTATCTCTGTCTGCTTTATTGTCACCTAGCTAACAATGGTATATTCTACATTTTCCTTGCGCCTTATCTCTTTTGATGTCTCGTTTTCGCAACCTTTCCCTTCCTTATCTCTGTGTCTCCCTCTCAACTGACTCTCAGCCTGAAGAAGGGTCTTGACCCGAAACGTCACCCATTCCTTCAATCCAGAAATGCTGCCTGTCCCGCTGAGTTAATCCAGCATTTTGTGTCTATCCCCCTCCAGAGATGCTGCCTGACCCGCCGAGTTACTCCGACATTTTGTGTCTTATCTTTTCCTCGTCCGTATCGTGCTAATAACATCTGCCATTTGTCTCAGCCACTTCCATCCGAAGTTTCTGCATTGTTATCATGTTCTTGTGAAACGTATTCCTGTTGACATAGCATTTCCAGAAAATTAGAAATGCTTGCTGGCTGTCTTCAAATTTTCCGCTGCTCCAGATGTCAACTTCTCTACATCGGCGAGACCAAGCGATCGTTTCGCTGAACACCTCCACTCGGTCCGTCTCAACCAACCTGATCTCCCGGTGGCTCAGCACTTCAACTCCCCCTCCCACTCCCAGTCTGACCTGGACCTCCTCCATTGTCAGAGTGAGGCCCAGCGCAAATTGGATGAACAGCATCTCATATTTCGCTTGGGCAGCTCACACCCCAGCGGTATGAACATTGGCTTCTCCAACTTCAGGTAGTCCCTGCTTACCCTCTCTATCTCCTCCCCCTTCCCAGCTCTCCTACTAGTCTTCCTGTCTCCGTCTACATCCTACCTTTGTCCCGCCCCCTCCCCTGACAACAGTGGTCGATGGTTGGCGTGGACTCCGTTAGCCGAAGGGCCTGTTTCCACACTGTATCGCTAAACAAACTAACCACCCAGCGATCCCACATAACTCTCATTGTTAATCATGTCCAGACATAAATTATATTCAGCAGCGAGACACATAGCTGGAGTAACTTAGCTGGTCAGACAGCATCTCTGAAAGGTGATGAGCCATAAGGTCATAGCGAAATACTGGTTGGTTTAACCTACCTCTTCAATCATTCCCTTAGTCACTTCTATTTATTTTTCTATTAATGCTAAGTGTGTATACATTAGCCTTCGTGAACCCACTGTGACTTATTCATTACATGTTAGATAACTCCATGTGCTTCTGGATCTGTAAATCCACTTTGTGCATTTTATGCTTAGGGCTGTAGGATAGACACAAAATGCTGGAGTAACTCAGAGGGACAGGCAGCATCTGTGAAGAGAAGGAATGGGTGATGTTTCGGGTCGAGACCCTTCTTCAGACCCTCTGCTTCAAAGACAATAGACAATAGGTGCAGGAGTAGGCCATTCGGTCCTTCGAGCCAGCACCACCATTCAATGTGATCATGGCTGATCATTCTCAATCAGTACCCCGTTCCTGCTTTCTCCCCATACCCCCTGACTCCGCCATCCTTAAGAGCTCTATCCAGCTCTCTCTTGAATGCATTCAGAGAATTGGCCTCCACTGCCTTCTGAGGCAGAGAATTCCACAGATTCACAACTCTCTGACTGAAAAAGTTTTTCCTCATCTCCGTTCTAAATGGCCTACCCCTTATTCTTAAACTGTGGCCCCTGGTTCTGGACTCCCCCAACATTGGGAACATGTTTCCTGCCTCTAACGTGTCCAACCCATTAATAATTTTATACGTTTCGATAAGATCCCCTCTCATCCTTCTAAATTCCAGTGTATACAAGCCTAGTCGCGCCATTCCGGGAATCAACCTAGTAAACCTACACTGCACGCCCTCAATAGAGTCTGAATGAGGGTCTCGACCCGATACGTCACCCATTCCTTCTCTCCACAGATGCTGCCCGTCCCGCTGAGTTACTCCAGCTTTTTGTGTCTATCTTCGGTTTAAACCAGCATCTGCGGTTCCTTCTTACACATCAGGGCTGCAGGTAGGATCTTGATATTTCCCAAAGCGATCACGGGGAGAACGTACAAATTCCGTACAGACGGCACCCGTAGTCGGGATGGAACCTGGGTCTCTGGCGCTGTGAGGCAGCAACTCTACCGCCATTCTCTTATCTACCTGCACATAATCCATAAGATCATCAGTGATAGGAGCAGAAATAGGCCATTTGGCGCATTCAATCATGCCTGATCGATCTCTTCCCTCCTCACCCCATTCTCCTGCCTTCTCCCCAGGTCTCTCTGACACCTGTACTAATCAAGAATCTATCTACCTGCCTTAAAAATATCCACTGACTTGGTCTCTACAGCCTTCTGTGGCGAAAAAAAAGAATAGGTTTTTCTTACTGTGTGCAGATACTGTGTGCAGTTTTGGTCTCCAAATTTGAGGAAGTATATTCTTGCTATTGAGGGCGTGCAGCGTAGATTTACTAGGTTAATTCCCGGAATGGCAGGACTGTCATATATTGAAAGACTGGAGCGACTAGGATTGTATACACTGGAATTTAGAAGGATGAGAGGAGATCTTATCGAAACGTATAAGATTATTAAGGGGCAGGACACGTTAGAGGCAGGAAATATGTTCCCAATGTTGGGGGAGTCCAGAACCAGGGGCCACAGTTTAAGAATAAGGGGTAGGCCATTTAGAACTGAGATGAGGAAAAACTTTTTCAGTCAGAGAGTTGTGAATCTGTGGAATTCTCTGCCTCAGAAGGCAGTGGAGGCCAATTCTCTGAATGCATTCAAGAGAGAGCTAGATAGAGCTCTTAAGGATAGCGGAGTCAGTGGGTATGGGGAGAAGGCAGGAACGGGGTACTGATTGAGAATGATCAGCCATGATCACATTGAATGGGGGTGCTGGCTCGAAGGGCCAGATGGCCTCCTCCTGCACCTATTGTCTATTGTTTCTCCTATTCACCCATTCCTTCTCTCCAGAGATGCTGCCTGTCCCGCTGAGTTACTCCAGCTCTTTGTGTCTGTCTTCGGTTTAAAGCAGCATCTGCAGTTCCTTCCTAACACATAAGTCTTTTCAATTGTCAATTCCTGGTTACAGTTCCCTGGGATGAGATCATCACTAATTGTACAGAGCGTTTATTATCAACATTATGGCCACCGATGAGTTGGAACTGGGGTGAGGTTTGTGACACACAACAGCCTATTGTACAGCAGTGTCAAACCATTCAGTGAACAGTCGACGATTAAAGACACCTAATGACACCTAATACAGCAACGAAAGTTGGCTCATATCTGCAGCAAAACACTGAATGGTGATAGCTACATACAAAATGATGCCAAAGATAGACACAAAATGCCAGAGGAACTCAGCGGGACAGGCAGCATCTCTGGATAGAAGGAATGGGTGACCTTTCGGGTCGAGACCACTTCCTCAGACTGAAATAGACACAAAATAGAAACATAGAAAATAGGTGCAGGAGTAGGCCATTCGGTCCTTTGAGCCTGCACCGCCATTCAATATGATCATGGCTGATCATCCAAAATCAGTACCCCGTTCCTGCTTTCTCTCCATATCCCTTGATTCCGTTAACTACTGTATATCTAACTCTCTCTTGAAAGCATCCAGTGAATTGGGCTCCACTGCCTTCTGTGGCAGAGAATTCCACAGATTCACAACTCTCTGGGTGAAAAAGCTTTTCTTCATCTCAGTCCTAAAATGGCCGACCCGTCAGTCTGAAGAAGGGTCTCGACTCGAAATGGCATCCATTCCTTCTCTCCAGAGATGCTGCCTGTCCGCTGAGTTACTCCAGCTTTTTGTGCCTATCTTCAGTTTAAACCAGCAGGTGCAATTCCTTCCTACTACAATTGATGTCAAGCAGCACCTCAAATTTTGCTTTGGCAGCTTACAACCCAGTGGTATGAACGTTGATTTCGAGACAGCGCAGAAACAGGCCCTTCGGCCCAATGAGTCTGTGCCGGCCAGCGATCCCCACACACTAACACTAGTCATACACACATGAGGGACAATTTACATTTATACCAAGCCAATTAACCTACAAATCTGTACGTCTTTGGAGTGTGAGAGGGAATCGACGATCTCGGGGGAAACCCACACAGGTCCTGAGGAGAACGTACAAACTCCGTACAGACAGTTCGGATCGAACTAGGGTCTCTGGCGCTGTAAGGCAGCAGCTCTACTGCTGTGCCTCCCGTTAGAAATTTAAAAAACAATTAATTTCAAGTATCTCCTGCATTCCCTCTCTTCCCATCCCATTTCTGCCTGACCCGCTGAGTTACTCCAGCACTTTGTGTCTACCTTCCTCTATGCATGTACCTGCCCAAACAATAATATAATAATAATAAACATTTATTTTATATAGCGCTTTTCCAAATGCTCAAAGACGCTTTACCAAAACAGTCAAGACATAAAAACAAACAGACAAACTATCCTGACGGAGAAGCGGCGAACAAATAGCGCCAGCGTCCTCTCACGTCAGGGTCCGGCAGTAGACAATAAAGAACACAAGACACACCATTACAATTTTTAACACAAACAGCCATCACAGTGATTGCTCCAGGCACACCCTCACTGTGATGGAAGGCAAAGAAAAGTCTTATCTCCTCCTCATTCTTCCCCCGTGGTGCCACGAGGCGATCGAGGCTCCCGACTTTTGAAGCCCCCACCGGGCGATGGAAAGTCCCAGGGCCGAGCCGAGCAGGCCGATGAAGGTCCTGAGCCCCCACCGGGCGATGGAAAGTGCCGCGGCCGAGCCATGCAGGGCGATGAAGGGCCTGCAAGCGGGTCAATCAAACCTCGCGCTTCGGGGTGGTCGAAGCTGCTACGGCTGGAGCTCCCGAAAGCCGGTCGCCAGCCAGGGACCTGCGAGCTCCCGATGTTGCGGTCTGCAGAGCCCACGGCCGAAGCCTCCGAGATGGTAAGTCCAGGCCCTGCGACAAGAGTCTTCAAGGTCGATCTGTTAAATGTTGTTATTGTGCCTGCCTCAATGACCTCCTCTGGCAGCTCGTTCCATACACCCGCCGCCCACTGAGTGAAGGGTTGCCAACTGTCCCGTATTAGCCGGGACATCCCGTATTTTGGGCTAAATTGGTTTGTCCCGTACGGGACCGCCCTTGCCCCGTATTAGGCCCGCGGGCCGCTGTAGGCGAGGACAGTGTAGGCCAACGGAGTGCGTTCGGGGAGCGGGGCCGAGTGTGTTCGCCTAACGGAGGTTGCGTAGCAACCCGCCTCCCTGCACGGGCGGCCACCAATGGTGGAGCGGGAGCAGGTGGCCGCTGGCCGGGTGAGGTCACGTGGGGCGCGGGGCGGTGACGTCACCTTGTCCCGTATTTGGGAGTGAGAGAGTTAGCAACCATACCCTCAGGTTCCTATTAATCGTTTCCCCTCTCACCTTAAACCTCTGTCCTCTGGTTGTTGATTCCCCAACCCTGGGTAAAATACACCCTATCACCCTATTCCCCTGCATTCACCCTATCAATTCCCCTCATGGTTTTATGCACTTAATGAGTTATCTGAATTAATGCACTTTAGTTTAGTGTAGAGACACAGCCCGGAAACAGGCCCTTCGGCCCACCGAGTCCGTACTGACCAGCGATCCCCTCACACTAACACTATCCTACACGTGCTAGGGACAATTTACACACGCACACCACATACACCAAGCCAATTAACCTACATACCTGCACGTCTTTGGAGTGCTGGAGGAAACCGAAGATCTCGGGGAAAACCCACGCAGGTCACGGGGAGAACGTGCAAACTCTGTACAGACAGTACCCGTAGTCGGGATCGAACCGGGGTCTCCGGCGCTGCAAGCGGTTGAAGGCAGCAACTCTATCACTGCGCCACCGTGCCGCCCTTAATGTGCTATATGAATTAACGCACTTGCGTGTTATTTTGTCTCGGTATAAAATTTTAATTCTGCTATCTTGCTGCAATATTCACCAATATGCCTCCATTGGAAATGATAAATGTTCCAATTTTATTCAAACTCAGTTGCATGATATAATATATTTTTGAATCATGCATTTAATTTTCCTCCTGTTTACTTGCTCAATTTGGAGAGTGTATTCTTCCAGCACTTCACGATTGTCTTTTTTTGCAATAAATACCATCAAACCAAAGCCAAGACACTCATTTAGCTGTCAAGTCAAATCCCTATTGTTATAATTTAATGTGACAAGCAATTAAATATTAATAAGTTTAATCCTTAAATATAATTTCAAATTTCAGCATTGAGCTGAATTGTTTTAGTGCAACTGTAAGCTGATGCTCTACGATGCTGAGAACTATATTCTGCACACTGTACCTTCCCCTTTGCTCTGCCTTTTGTACTTTAGAGATACAGCACGGAAACAGGCCCTTCGGCCCACCGAGTCTGCGCCGGCCAGCGATCCCCGCACACTAACGGCGGCACGGTGGCGCAGCGGTAGAGTTGCTGCCTTACAGCGAATGCAGCGCCGGAGACTCGGGTTCGATCCTGACTACGGGCGCCGTTTGTACGGAGTTTGTACGTTCTCCCCGTGACCTACGTGGGTTTTCTCCGAGTTCTTCGGTTTCCTCCCACACTCCAAAGACGTGCAGGTCCGTAGGTTAATTGACTGGGTAAATGTAAAGATTGTCCCCAGTGTGTGTAGGATAGTGTTAGTGTGCGGGGATCGCTGGGCGGCGCGGACTCGGTGGGCCGAAGGGCCTGTTTCCGCGCTGTATCTCTAAATCTAAAATCTAAAAATCTAACACTAATCATGCGCACACGAGAGACAATTTACATTGACACCAAGCCAATTAACCTACAAACCAGTACGTCTTTGGAGTGTGGGAGGAAACCCTCGCAGGTCACGGGGAGAACGTACAAACTCCATACAGACAGCACCCTTAGTCGGGATCGAACCCGGGTCTCCGGCGCTGTGAGACAGAAGCTCTACCCCTGCGCCACCGTGCCGCCCCGAATTAGGTTTGGTTTGATTGTATTTATGTACAGGTGCTCCCCAACCGACGATGCTTCGACTTACAGCGCTCGCAGCGCCAGAGACCCGGTTTGATCCCGACTACGGGTGCTGCCTGTACGGAGTTTGTACGTTCTCCCCGTGACATGCGTGGGTTTTCTCCGAGATCGCCGGTTTCCTCCCACGCTCCAAAGACGTGCAGGCTTGTTGTCCAGTTGGCTTGGTATGAATGTAAAATTGTCCCCGGTGCGTGTAGGATAGCGTTAGCGTGCGGGGATCGCAGGTCGGCGTGGTCTCGGTGGGCCGAAGGGCCTGTTTCCACACTGTATTTCTAAAACTAAAACTACAAGCTATACTCTGCAGCCCATGATCTGCCAGCACCATTTCTGATCACGGAGTTGAAGGTTTCTGCTGATCCTCGAGATGGCAGCAGAGCAGCACTTTTGAATGTCCATGGACTTGGATGGTTCTTGAGATGCACCTAATTTTGTTACTGGAACACTGCAGTGAAAATACTGCAGACTTTTTAAATCCTAAGGATCACCACGATGAGAAATGTTATTGCACCTTCTCGCTTCACGGGAACACAGGACATTTGGAGCAGTAATAGGCTGCCAGCTCTCCCCTGCCTGTCCCACCATTCACAGTGGCTGATCTATCTGATCAGTCTGAAGAAAGGTCCCAACCCAAAACCAGGGGCCACAGAACTAGGGGCCACGCACAGTCTAAGAATAAAGGGGAGGTTATAGCTCTATCTAACTCTCTCTTGAAAACTTCCCGTGAATCGGCTTCCAGCGCCTTCTGAGGCAGAGAATTCCACAGATTCACAACTCTCTGGGTGAAAAGGTATTTCCTCACCTCAGTCCTAAATGGCAGACCCCTTATTCTAAATGGGTCTGCTGAGATGGGGCGTCTTGGTGGGGCATTGACGAGTCGGGCCGAAGGGCCTGCTTCCGCACTGCATGACTCTAAGTCCTTACTGGATCCACCTTCAGCTAGTGTACTGAACCATTGATCTAGGTCTCACCATAGCAACCAGGGAACTTAAACTCAATGATAGACACAAAGCGCTGGAGTAACTCAATGGGACAGCCAGCATCTCTGGAGAGAAGGAATGGGTGATATTCCGGGTCCAGACCCTTCTTCAGACAGAGAATTAGGGGAGTGTCCCGCTGAGTTACTCCAGCATTTTGTGTCTATCTCTATTTTCCTCCCACTCTCCAAAGACGTACAGGTTTGTAGGTTAATTGGCTTCGGTTAAATTGTAAAATTATCCCTAGCGCGTGTAGGATAGTGCTAGTGTGCGGGGATCGCTGGTCGGGTCGGACTCGGTGGGCCGAAGGGCCTATTTCTGCGCTTATCTCTAAAGTTTACAGGTCAGGCTGCATCTGTGGAAACAGGCAATGTTTTACATAGAAACATAGACAAGGAGTAGGAGGCCATTTGGCCCTTCGAGCCAGCACCGCCATTCATTGTGATCATGGCTGATCATCCACAATCAGTAACCCGTGCCTGCCTTCTCCCCATATTCCTTGATTCCACTAGCCCCTAGAGCTCTATCTATCTCTCTTTTAAATTCATCCAGTGAATTGGCCTCCGCTGCCCTCTGTGGCAGAGAATTCCACAGATTCACAACTCTGAGTGAAAAAGTTTTTTCTCACCTCCCCTTTATTCTTCGACTGTGTGACCCCTGGTTCTGGACCCCCCCAAAATTGGGAACATTTTTCCTGCATCTAGCTTGTCCAGTCCTTTCATAATTTTATACATTTCTATAGGATCCCCCATCTCATCCTTCTAAACTCCAGTGAATACAAGCCCAGTCTTTCCAATCTTTCCTCATGTGACAGTCCCTCCATCCCGGGGATTAACCTCATGGACCTACGCTGCACTGCCTCAATAGCAAGGATGTCCTTCCTCAAATTAGGAGGCCAAAACTGCACGCAATACTCCAGAAGTGGCGTCACGTGGTAATTGGATGGGCTAAATGGCCACGTCATGCTGGAACAGTTCTCATAGAAACATAGAAACATAGAAAATAGGTGGAGGAGTAGGCCATTCGGCCCTTCGAGCCTGCACCGCCATTCAATGTGATCATGGCTGATCATCCAGCTCAGTAACCTGTATCTGCCTTCTCTCCATACCCCCTGATCCCTTTAGCCACAAGGGCCACATCTAACTCCCTCTTAAATATAGCCAATGAACTGGCCTCAACTACTTTCTGTGGCAAAGAATTCCACAGACTCACCACTCTCTGTGTGAAGAAATGTTTTCTCATCTCGGTCCTAAAAGACTTCCCCCTTATCCTTAAGCTGTGACCCCTGGTTCTGGACTTCCCCAACATCGGGAACAATCTTCCCGCATCTAGCCTGTCCAACCCCTTAAGAATTTTATATGTTTCTATAAGATCCCCCCTCAGTCTTCTAAATTCCAGCGAGTACAAGCCGAGTCTATCCAGTCTTTCTTCATATGAAAGTCCTGCCATCCCAGGAATCAATCTGGTGAACCTTCTCTGTACTCCCTCTAAGGCTAGAATGTCTTTCCTCTGATTAGGAGACCAAAACTGACTGGACTCTGAAGACTGAGTGAACTTTGGTTAGTGATGTTAAGGGCGCGAGAGGGGAAATAAAGAAAAGATGGTACCGCAGACAGACACATCGGGGAGTGTGGATAGTTGGGAATAATAATAATAATAATAATAATGCATTACATTTATATAGCGCTTTTCATACACTCAAAGACGCTTTACAGAGATTTAGAGAACATAGGGAAATGAATAAATAGATAAATAAGTAAATAAGTAAACGAACAGAGAAAGGAGACAGAAGGTGAGGTGACCTTCAGTGGTTGAAGGCAGTACTGAACAGGTGAGACTTCAGCGATGTTTTGAATGTGGTGAGTGTGGCGGAGTCTCTAACGGTTTGGGGTAGTGAGTTCCATAGGGTGGGAGCAGCGATGGAGAAAGCCCTGTCCCCCCAGGATCTGAGTTTGGTCCGGATGTGGGGGGATAGGAGATTGGCAGCAGCAGAGCGGAGGGTGCAGGTGGGAGTGTGCCTGTGGAGGAGGTCGGTCAGGTAGGATGGGGCCAGGTTATGGAGGGCTTTGTAGGTTATGAGGAGGATTTTGTACTGGATTCTCTGGGGGATGGGGAGCCAGTGGAGTTTGTAAAGGACGGGGGTGATATGGTCACGGATCGGGGTGTGGGTGAGTAGACGGGCAGCGGAGTTTTGAATGTATTGAAGTTTACTGATGATTTTTGAGGGTGCGCCATAGAGGAGGCTGTTGCAGTAGTCCAGAATAGTTGTGGATAGTTGGCAGGGGAAGCAACGATTTTAAATTTGGGATCAAAGGGTACAAAGAGGAGAAAAGGTTTTCTTTGCAAGATGTTTGCTCTGGACTTTAGCCTTTGGAGAGAGAGTGTGGAAACAGGCCCTTCAGCCCACCGAGTCCACGCCGACCAGCGAAGGTGGTGCTGAGGTAAAGATTGATCATGATCTTAGTAGGAAAAAAACTGCAGATGCTGGTTTAAATCGAAGGTAGACACAAAATGTTGAAGCAACTCAGCGGGTCAGGCAGCATCTCGGGAGAGAAGGGATGTGTGACGTGTCGGGTTGAGACCCTTCTTCAGACTGATCAGACTGAAGAAGGGTCTCGACCTGAAACGTCACCCATTCCTTCTCTCCTAGATGCTGCCTGACCCGCTGAGTTACTCCAGCATTTTTGTGTCTACCTTCGATTTGTACCAGCATCTG
The DNA here is from genome assembly GCF_053455715.1 of Rhinoraja longicauda. NCBI lineage: Eukaryota > Metazoa > Chordata > Chondrichthyes > Rajiformes > Arhynchobatidae > Rhinoraja > Rhinoraja longicauda. Next base: position 4,073,640 of record NC_135977.1, read on the forward strand.
CAGTCATTTTCCTACACATATTGAATGGCGGTGCTGGCTCGAAGGGCTGAATGGCCTACTCCTGCACCTATTTTCTATGTTTCCATTGTTTCTATGTATCGCTGGTCGGTGCGGACTCGGTGGAACGAGGGGCCTGTTTCCACGCTGTATCTCTAAACTAACGTAAACTAAACCGAACATCACACTATTTGAAGCTAGAGGCTGTAAGTGCAGGCAGATGTAAACCCGCTAATGGAAGATGAATGTCACCAGTCTATAAAATATGATGCATCCAGTCTAATTTAGTTTACACACCTCTGTCTGCGCTATCTATCACGATAATTGGCCAAATGAAACGTGGTGCCCATAAACTATCTATTGTGTCTCCACCTTGGTTATTTCATTGTGCTGCTGAACCACAATGGGCAAATGAACTTCAATCAATAACGAGAATCACGTTAGAAATTAGAGGCGCACAAGTCAGAGTGTGACACCCTGAGATAATTTAATCTTTCCCATGAATTTAATGCATAAATTTAAATCCATCGACATGCTGAAGGTTTAATTAAAGGCACATATGCTTGAAATGATAAGATTGGCCTCAGAAGTGACCCTAGTTATCAATGAAACTGGAAGTATTCCGGACAATTAAAAATGCTGATTAATTCATAAATCCATAAATCGCAACTCTGAAAGACAAACCTTCTCCTCCTCTACTTCGAAGAGCATTTTAAATGGATTTGTTATTTATGCTGCGCTTCCTCGTAAAAAAAATTATTTAAAAAAAAAGTTTAACGGAGTATTAAATGACCTTATTAGTCGGTGTGTTAAGTGTTCTCTATTCTTAAAGATAGCGGAGTCAAGGGATGTGGGGAGAAGGTAGGAACGGGGTACTGATTGTGAATGACAATAGACAATAGGTGCAGGAGGAGGCCATTCGGCCCTTCGAGCCAGCACCGCCATTCAATATGATCATGGCTGATCATTCTCAATCAGTACCCCGTTCCTGCCTTCTCCCCATACCCCCTGACTCCGCTATCTTTAAGAGCTCTATCTAACTCTCTCTTGAATGCATTCAGAGAATTGGCCTCCACTGTCTTCTGAGGCAGAAAATTCCACAGATTTACAACTCTTTGACTGAAAAAGTTTTTCCTCATCTCCGTTCTAAATGGCCTACCCCTTATTCTTAAACTGTGGCCCCTGGTTCTGGACTCCCCCAACATTGGGAACATGTTTCCTGCCTCTAACGTGTCCAACCCCTTAATAATCTTATATGTTTCGATAAGATCCCATCTCATCCTTCTAAATTCCAGTGTATGCAAGCCATGATCACATTGAACGGTGGTGCTGGCTCGAAGGGCCGAATGGCCTACTCCTGCACCTATTGTCTATTGTCTATTTCTCTAACCAAGTCTAACCAAGATGTAAGCCGACTTTATTTAACTTTCGCCGCTGACAATCTTAAGATTTAAGGTGATTTGAAAGGTGAATATAGTCTTATGGAGGTGTACAAAATCCATGAGAGGAATCTGTCGGGTAGACGCACAGTCTCTTGCCCAGAGTCGGGGAATCGAGGACCAGAGGACATAGATTTAAGGTGAGAGATTTAATAAGAATCTGAGGGGGTAACTTTTTCACACAGAGGGTGGTGGGTGTAAGGAACGAGCTGCCAGAGGAGGTGGTTGAGGCTGGGACTATTCCAACGTTTAGGAAATAGTTAGACAGGTACATGGATAGGACAGGTTTGGAGGGATATGGACCAAACGCGGGCAGGTGGGACTAGTGTAGCTGGGACAGGTTGGCCGGTGTGGACGAGTTGGGCCGAAGGGCCTGTTTCCACGCTGTATGACTCTATTTGCAAAGGCAATCAGAGTGTGTCAAGCATCCTTGACTATCAAGCCCCTTGCTGTTGCCTTTAGTTTAGAGATACAGCAGGGCATTTGCCCACTGAGTTCTCGGAGAAAACCCCACGCAGGTCACGGGGAGAACGTGCAAACTCCGTACAGGCAAGCGCCCGTGGTCGGGATGGAACCCGGGTCTCCGGCGCTGCAAGCGCTCTAAGGCAGCAACTCTACCGCTGCGCCCATTGGCTGGCCATGCGTGGAGTATGTATACTGATGATGACATACTGATAATGACTTATTGCTGCAAACAGACGCCGGCTTCTGAAAGTCATTGAGATGCGACATAAATATTAGAGCGCACGACCAACCTTGTTAAACTGGACAAGCTGGGACGTGAAATATGCCTCCTATTGAAGGGATAATTTTATTTGCACACAGTGTAATTTCCATTAGCGCGGAAAGATTAGAACCATCAAGCCCTTTCAATGCCCCTGTGCAAATGGAGATTATCATCCATTGTATTGAAACAAATGGACTGTAATAATGCTTCAACTGAAAGCCGCAGAGACATGGGGTGGCTTATAACTACCTGGAGGTCACACTTTTGAATACAATTTGAATATAACTACTTTTAAGAGACGGCAGTATTTTTTGTTTAGAGATGCAGTGTGGAAACAGGCCCTTCGGCCCACCTAGTTGGGGCCAACTGGCGATCCCAGCGATATTTCTGTCCTGCACACCAGGGACAATTGACAATTCTTATTGAAGCCAATTAATCTACAAACCTGCACGTGTTTGGAATGGGGGAAGAAAATGGAATAAACCCGCGCAGGTCACGGGGGAGAACGTGCAAACTCCGTACAGACAGCACCCGTGGTCAGGATTGAACCCGGGTCTCTGGCGCTGTGAGGCAGCAACTCTACCGCTGCGCCACCCCACAGTGAACTCAGTGGGCCGAAACTAAACAAGCTAACTAACTGTGACCGCCTGAGTTTTCTCCGGGTGCTCCGGTTTCCTCCCACATTCCAAAGTTTCGAGGTTTGTAGGATAATTGGCTTCTGTAAGTGTGTAGGATGGAGCTTCTGTACAGCTCTCTAGATACAGCGGTGAGATATAGTTCGTAGGGCTAACGGAATCAAGGGATACGGGGAGAAAGCAGGAACGGGGTACTGATCATATTGAATGGCGGTGTCACAAAATGCTGGAGTAACTCAGCGGGTCAGGCAGCATCTCAGGAGAGAAGGAATGGGCGACGTTTCGGGTATAGACCCTTCTTCAGACTGATGTTGGGGGGGGCAGGACAAAGAAAAGCTTAAACCCAGTTCGATCACCCATTCCCGCTCGTTCCATGTTATCCCACTCCGTGCTCTCTGGGTACATGAAGGAACTGCAGATGCTGGTTTACACCGAAGATAGACACAAAATGCTGGAGTAACTCAGCGGGACAGGCAGCATCTCTGGAGAGAAGGAACGGGCGACGTTTCGGGTCGAGACTGAAGTATCGGGTTGGGTCTGAAGAAGGGTCTCGACCTGAAATGTCACCCATTCCTTCTCTCCTGAGAGGCTGCCTGACCTGCTGAGTTACTCCAGCATTTTGTGAATAAATACCTTCGATTTGTACCAGCATCTGCATTTATTTTCTTATACTTCTCTCCAGAGATGCTGCCTGTCCCGGTGAGTTACTCCAGCTTTTTGTGTCTACTGTCTAGTCTGAAGAATTCTTTGTTTTTGAATTCAATTCAGAAAAAGCAATACACAAGGACAATTATATTAGCATAAAAGTGCAATGTAAGAATTGTATATTCTTTGGTAGAACAGGGCGGAACAACGGGTAGAGCCGCTGCCTCACAGCGCCAGAGACCCCGGTTCGATCCTGACCTCGGGCGCTGTCTGTCCGTGTGTGGGGTTTGCACGTTCTCCCCGTGACCGTGTGGGTTTCCTCCGGGCGCTCCGGTTTTCTCCCACATCCCAAAGACGTGCGGTTTTGTAGGTTGACCGACCCTCTGTAAATTGCCCCTCCCCCACCTAGTGTGCAGGGAGTGGAATGGAAAGTGGGGTGTCGCAGCAGAGGTGGTGTGAACGGCGATGGCTGGTCGGCGTGGGCTCGGCGTGGGCTCGGAGTGGGCTCGGCCTGGGCTCGGCGTGGGTTTTGGAGTGGGCTCGGCGTGGGCTCGGAGTGGGCTCGGCGTGGGCTCGGAGTGGGCTCGGCGTGGGCTCGGCCTGGGCTCGGCGTGGGCTCGGAGTGGGCTCGGCCTGGGCTCGGAGTGGGCTCGGCGTGGGCTCGGCCTGGGCTCGGCGAGCTGACGGTCCTGTTTCCGCGCTGTATCTCTAAACTAAACTAGAGTGTGAGAAAATAACTGCAGATGCTGGTACAAATCGAAGTAAATGGCCAACAATGTCCCAGCTACACTAGTCCCACCTGCCCGCGTTTGGCCCATACCCCTCCAAACCTGTCCTATCCATGTTTCTTAAACGTTGGGATGGTCCCTGCCTCAACGACCTCCTCTGGCAGCTCGTTCCATACACCCACCACCCTTTGTGTGATAAATATACTCCTTCAGATTCCTTTAGTTTTAGTTTAGTTTAGAGATACGGCGCGGAAACAGGCCCTTTCGGCCCACCGGGTCCGCGCCGACCAGCTTGGACAATGTTTACATTTATACCAAGCCAATTAACCTACAAACCCGCGCGTCTTTGGAGTGTGGGAGGAAACTGCAAAACTCGGAGAAAAAAACAAGCATGTCACGGGGAGAACGTACAAACTCCGTACAGACAGCACCCGCAGTCGGGATGGAACCCGGGTCTCCGGCGTTGCATTCACTGCAAGGCAGCAACTTTACCACTGCACCACCGTGCCGCCAAAATTCCTATTAAATCGCGTTCTCTTCACCTGAAACCTGTGTCCTCCGGTCCTCGATTCCCCGACTCTGGGCAAGAGACTGTGTCTGTGCGGCTGGCGAGAAGGCGCGGGGAGTGAATAGCGGCCGCAATTGGATCTATTAGTCAAGCGTAACCAGCGCGCACAAATCCAATTGATGCTGAGACATGGTCGGTGATTGCCAATCAGTCCTGCGGGATGGCTCGCAATCTCCAAAGACCCAGGTTAGAGTGGGAACTGTTGCCGCTGTGAAATTGCATGACGCCACATCGTCACCTTCACAATGATCTACAATCTCCAGCTATTACCTGATCCAGAGGAAGCATTATGTGTGACAAAACCAATATCATGGAGTGTTGCCGTTAGATTTCTTTCAGGTCTGACACAGCCCGATGAGTATGATTGAGCCCGCTTGCTCAAGGAAACACCTTTACAACAAGGGTTCAGTTTTGTTTAGAGAAACTAACAGCGCGGAAACAGGCCCTTCGGCCCACCGGATCCGCGCCGACCAGTGGTCCCCGCATATCAACACCAGGGACAATTTACACATACACTTACCTACCAATTTACCTGCTAACCTGCACGCCTTTGTGACAATCCGAGTTCTTTACCTTCAGCCTGAATAATATGCGTATACTGAATGCGGCAACAGATTTATTCCACAGTGGGATTCTTCCCGCGAGGATCTCTAGATACAACGCTAGTGTCTGAAAAGATCTCAACTGGGGAGAAGGAAAGAACCACTTTTCCACGATTGTTTACGTTTTGATACAGAAAGCAAAAAGGGGTGTAACAGATAAAATCAAGGACCAATTACAATTCTAATACAATTCCCATGGTTACAGAGAAAACAAAACCATTAATACAAGTCACATGCTTTCGGGGAAATGCATCAATTTACCTAGAGTGGATTCAAAGCTTTTCCTACTTTCACATGCACCCATATGAGGAGTTGTTATTGAGAAAGAAACTTTTAATCTACTATATACGAGCAATCTCGCAGCTGCATGACCTTGCTCTGGTTTAATACACAAGCTAACACTATCAGACAAGGGAGTAATTTAAGAACAAAGAACCCCTGTACTCCTCTGTCTACTCCCTATCACTCCTAGAGGGACAAACACATTCCATTCCCAATGATAACATTTCTGCCACAAGCATCCATCTTACTGCTTTCCGCTGAAAATAAGCATCCATTTTATATTAGCTAAGACAACAACAAAATAAATCATCTTCAACCATCTACAACAAAATATCAATATCTCTAATTAACTATATCAGTTAACAGCATAGATTCTCATTTGGAGTGTGGGAGGAAACCGATGATCTCGGAGAAAAACCCACGCAGGTCACGGGGAGAACTTGCAAACTCCGCACAGACAGCGCCCGCAGCCTGGGTCGAACCCAGGTCTCCGGCGCTGTAAGGCAGCAACTCTACCGCTGTGTTTGGAGAAGTTTAGTTTATCTCCGGTGTAAACCAGCATCTGCAGTACTTTCTACACATCCACCTTTCATCCAAATTCAGGGACAGTTTCTTCCCGGCTGTTATCAGGCAACTGAACCGTCCTCTCACCAACTAGAGAGCGGTCCTGACCTCCCGTCGACCCCATTGGAGACCCTCGGACTATCTTTAATCAGACTTTACTGGCCTTTATCTTGCACTAAACGTAATCCCCTTTATCCTGTATCTGCACACTGTGGACGGCTCGATTGTAATCATGTATTGTCTTTCCACTGACTGGTTAGCGCGCAACCAAAAAGCTTTTCACTGTACCTCGGTACACGTGACAATGAACCACACTTAAACTAAACTCAAACAACAACGTTTTTCACGTGACAATAAACAAAACCAATCTAAAGAAATCAGAAAAGAGAGATTTGATTGATGTTTAGGTTCTGAGAGATTGAATTTAACACCAATTACTTCAATGCAATCTTTAAGCTGGAGTCGAAGATAGACACAAAATGCTGGAGTAACTCAGCGGGACAGGCAGCGTCTCTGGAGAGAAGGAATGGGTGACGTTTCAAGTCGAGACCCTTCTTCAGACTGAGTCAATTGAAAGTGAAATATTTTGTTTAAAGGCAGTAAGAGAACTCCATGTTAAGGAAGGAACTGCAGATGCTGGTTTAAAATGAAGATGGACACATAAAAGCTGGAGTAACTCAGCGGGTCAGACAGCGTCTCTGGAGAGAAGGAATAGGTGACGTTTCAGGTCGAGACCCTTCTTCAGACATCTACGTTGTCTTGGTATACTTTGTGTCGTGGCACCCATCAAATTGTTTGTAATTGAAAACCTTTGACTAAAGTCAAGCTGGCTTATTGATTTTAGAAAATGGAAGATGAAACTCACTGTCTTAACTTCGCTTACAGTCATTTCCCCCCTCCATTAATTTGTCTTCTTTGCAACTGCCCACACCCAACTCGATTAAACTTACAATTGAAGTGAATCAATCATTTTTGTCATTAGTTTAGTTTAGTTTAGCTTAGAGATACAGCGTGGAAACAGGCGCTTCGGCCCACCGGGTCCGAGCCGACCAGCAATCCCCGCACACTAACACTATTGACAAAAGACTCTCTACATCCAAAAAAAGCCGCCTCACAGCGCCGGAGACCCGGGTTCGATCCCGACTACGGCTGCTGTCTGTACGGAGTTTGCACGTTCTCCCCGCGACCTGCGTGGGTTTTCTCCGGGCGCTCCGGTTTCCTCTCACGCTCCAAAGACGTACAGGTTTGTAAATTATTTGGCTTCGGTAAAAAAATCATAAATTGTCCCTAGTGTGTGTGGGATAGTGTTAGTGCGCGGGAATCGCTGGTCGGCGCCGACTCAGTGGGCCGAAGGGCCTGTATCTGCTCTGTATCTCTAAACTAAACTAAACTAAACTAAAACGAAAGGTCTCGACCCGAAACGTCGCCCGTTCCTTCTCTCCAGAGACGCTGCCTGTCCTGCTGAGTTACTCCAGTGTTTTGTTTCTATCTTCAAACTAGAAATGACCTTGATTAGCTTAATGGGTTTTTCTTGTAAGCTTAAAATCTGACATTAAATAGCAAGGGGGCTCTGCACTGGTACAGAGATTGATTTACAGCTCTGGAGAGCTTCTGTTGGCTTCTTTACTACATGACTTCATTTTCTCCGTTGATCAGCCTTGCGTGTTGAAAGACAAAAATGTCACCATAACCAGGGAGTTGGTTGCAATGACCTATCTGTTCTGTTAGAAACATAGAAACATAGGTGCTGGAGTAGGCCATTCAGCCCTTCGAACCAGCACCGCCATTCAATATGATCATGGCTGATCATCCAAAATCAGTACCCCGTTCCTGCTTTCTCCCCACATCCCCTGATTCCATTAGCCCCAAGAGCTAAAGCTAACTCTCTCTTGAAAACATCTAGTGAATTGGCCTCTACTGCCTTCTGTGGCAAAGAATTCCACAGATTCACAACTCTCTGGGTGAAAATGTTTTTTCTCATCACAGTTTTAAATGGCCTCCCCTTTATTTGTAGACTCTGTCCCCTGGTTCTGGACTCCTCCAAATTGGGAACATTTTTCCTGCATCTAGCTTGTCTAGTCCTTTTATAATTTTATACGTCTCTATAAGATCCTCAGAATTAAAGGATGCTCTTTTAGGAAGGAGATGAGGAGGAATTTCTTTCGCCCGAGGGTGGTGAAGCTGTGGATTTTTTTGCCACAGAAGGCTGTGAAGGCCAAGTCAGTGGATGTTTTTAAGGCAGAGATAGATAGACAGATTCTTGATTAGTACGGGTGTCAGGGGTTATGGGGAGAAGGCAGGAGAATGGGGTTCGGAGGGAGAGATAGATCAGCCATGATTGAATGGCGGAGAAGACGTGATGGGCCGAATGGCCTAATTCTGCTCCTATCACTTATAATCTTGTGACCTTTTGATGAATCCCTGTCCACCGTTTCAAGAACGCGCTGCCATGGGTGGTGGTGAAGACGGATACCACAGTGACGTTTAGGAGATCAGCGGGGGAAAGGCGGGATATGGATTATGTGAAGGTAGATAAGAGAAGGGCGGCATGGTGGCGCAGCGGGTAGAGCTGCTGCCTCACAACGCCAGAGACCCGGGTTCGATCCCGACTACGGGTGCTGTCCGTACGGAGTTTGTACGTTCTCCCCGTGACCGCTTTGGAAAGTATCAAGATCCTACAGCCCTCAGCAAATGGCCTATTCCTGCACCTATTGTCTATTGTCTCTGAAGCAGAGGGTCTGAAGAAGGGTCACGACCCGAAAAGTCAGCCATTCCTTCTCTTCACAGATGCTGCCTGTCCCTCTGAGTTACTCCAGCACTTTGTGTCTATCCTACAGCCCTAAGCATAAAATGCACAAAAGTGGATTTGCAGAACCAGAAGCACATGGAGTTATCTAACATGCAATGAATAAGCCACAGCGGGTTCACGAAGGCTAATGTATACACACTTGGCATTAATAGAAAAATAAATAGAAGTGACCAAGAGAATGATTGAAGAGGTAGGTTAAACCAACCAGCTCTGGAACGATGAAGTCAACCACTCGAATGCTGCCCGTCCCGCTGAGTTACTCCAGCATTTAGTGTCTATCTTCAGTGTAAACCAGCACCTGGAGTTCCTTCCTACACATTTCTCTGCAATTTCTTGCGGTCTTGGGCAGAGCTGTTCCCAAACCAAGCTGTGATGCAACCCGACAGTCTGCCTGAAGAAGGGACTCCACCCGAAACATCGCCCGTTCCTTCCCTCCAGAGATGCTGCCTGTCTCGCTGAGTTACTCCAGCTTTTGGGGTCTATCTTAGGTTTCAACCAGCATCTGCAGTTCCTTCCCACACAGTGTGCTTTATAGATTTCAAGATTTTGAGATTTCAAGATCAATTCATTGTCCCATGTACCAATTAAGGTACAGTGAAATTTGAGTTACCACACAGCCATACTAAGTGAAAAACAACAAGCCACACAGCCACATACAATAAAGTTTGACATAAACATCCACCACAGCGGATTCCACATTCCTCACTGTGATGGAAGGTAATAAAGTTCAACCATCTTCCTCTTTGTTCACCCGCGGTCGGGGCTGTTGAACCGTCCGCAGTCGCCGCTGCCGACTGTCCGAGGCCCTCGCGTCGGGGCGATCGAAACTCCCCGCGTCGGGACGGTTGAAACTCTCGCCACGGCACGGAGCTCCCGAGTCGGCCTCTTCTCACCAGAGACCGCGGGCTTCACGGTGTTAAAGTCCACAGGCCCCGCGGTCGGAGCTCTCCGCAGTCGATCCCCGGCAAAGGATCGCAAGCTCCGCGGTGTTAAAGTCCGCGCCGCGCCCGCGGCATGAAGCGCCGGGCCGGTCTCCAGGAAAGGCCGGCAAACTCCTCGACGTTAGGCCGCAGTGGGGACGGAGATACGACACGGAGAAAAATCACATCTGGGTCGAGGTATGAGATTGAAAAAAAGTTTCCCCCAATTCCCCCCCACCCCCCACCCCCCACATAAAACAAACCAAGGAACACTAAAACATACTTTTAACACAAACGGCACATCTGTAAAAAAAAAGCAACAGGATAAATCCCTGGACTCCAGCAGTCTAATCCTCTGCACTAAAGCAATACAGAATTGACGTGCCATGTACAACCTTGCACACTGGAGTCAGACAAGGCCAGCTGTTTCTTACTGTAAGCACACAAATCAGATTAACAAATTTACAATTGATGATAAAAAAAATGATTTGGCAGTCACTTTGATAAGTCTAATATTTGTTAATTGTCCTCGAATGCCTCTAAATTAGATTTTGAAAATGGGGTATGTGGAATAAAATGTCAGCGGCCCTCAGTAATTTGTTCTGAATGTAATTGGGTTATTGCTTGGTAAGTTGCTGGGTCAATATTCCATTCTTGCATTGATTTCATTAGTGGTGGGACTAGTCCCATTGGCACTGGGCCATGTACCTTTGCAAGCAGTGCTTGCTCCCACATGAGGACATCTCCTTGAGTGTTTTAGATCCGTTTTATCACTTGTGGGCGTCACGGTGGCGCAGTGGTAGAGTTGCTGCCTCACAGCGCCGGAGACCCGGGTTCGATCCCAACCACGGGCGCTGTCTGTACGGAGTTTGCACGTTCTCCCCGTGACCTGCATGGGTTTTCTCTGAGATTTTTGGTTTCCTCCCACACTCCAAAGACGCGCAGGTAGAGCTGCTGCCCCACAGCTCCAGGGACCCATATAAATTTTATAAATGTAAAATTGTAGATTATTTGGCTTCGGTAAAAATTATAAATTGCCCCTAGTGTGTGTGGGATAGCGTTAGAGTGCGGGGATCGCTGGCCGACCAGCGATCTCCGCACACTAACACTATCCCGCACACACTAGGGACAATTTACAATTATACCAAGCCGATTATACCAAGCCGATTAACCTACAACCTAGAAACCCGCACGTACAAACCTCCAAATTAACCTACAAACCTGCACGTCTTTGGAGTGTCAAGAGAGAGCTGGATAGAGCTCTTAAGGATAGCGGAGTCAGGGGGTATGGGGAGAAGGCAGGAACGGGGTACTGATTGAGAATGATCAGCCATGATCACATTGAATGGCGGTACTGGCTCGAAGGGCCGAATGGCCTCCTCCTGCACCTATTGTCTATTGTCTATTGTCTATTGAAACCGGAGCACCCGGAGAAAACCCACGCAGGTCAAGGGGAGAACGTGCAAACTCCGCACAGACAGCACCCGCAGTCGGGATTGAACCCGGGTCCCTGGCGCTGTGAGGCAGCGGCTCTACCGCTGTGCCATCGTGCCGCCCTTAGACTGATTGCACGTCTGTGCTGGATCTCGCGTGCTGACGAGACCTGGCATTGTGCATGATAGTCTGGAACATCTGTTTGATCTTGTTTATTGCATCTTACCCCGGGGAGCTTGGAAACACATTGGCTTTACGGAAACCACATCGTGCGCACCATAACTGGAACACAAGAGATAATTGAAAATCAGAAAGTAATTAGCTCAACAAGAAACCTAGCTCCCACGGTACGCACTGTGCTGCAAGAACGCATTCTACTGACTAAAACTATTGGGCGGCACCGCGGCGCAGCGGTAGAGTCGCTGCCTCATGGCGCCAGAGACCCGGGTTCCATCCCAACTGCGGGCGCTGTCTGTGCGTGGAGTTTGTAACGTTCTCCCCGCGACCTGCGTGGGTTTTCTCCGGGTGCTCCGGTTTCCTCCCACACTCCAAAGACGTGCAGGTTTGTAGGTTAATTGGCCTGGTGTAACTTGCCCGCAGTGTGTAGGATGTGAAGTTGGGTCCAACATAGAACTGGTGTGCGGGGTGATCACTGGTCGACGTGGACTCGGTGGGCCGAAGGGCCTGTTTCCGAACGCTGTATCTCCAAACTAAACTAGGCTTCACCCCCCCCCCTTGTGCCAATGTTTAGTTTAGTTTAGTTTAGTTTTTAGTCTGGTTTAGTGACACAGGGTAGAAACAGGCCCTTCGGCCCACTGAGTCCGCGCCGACCAGCGATCCCCGCACACTAACACCATCCTACGAGTTGCAAGAAATCTCAGAGCAAATCTTTGGAAATAGTTGACTGGGCTGAAGGTTTGAAAGCACTGGGCACAGATGGCAAGGACATTATACTGAAGAAAATATGAATTTCACTGCATAAATGCTACCGGGCTGGAAGCAGAGTCGATTGACCACATTTATTCAAGAATGGGGAAAGATAAAATCAGTAACAATTGACCGGTTTTGTTAAAGGCAGACACAGGCAAGCATTCCGAATCCATAATTCAGCTTTAACAAAGATGCCTATTCACGGGATGAAACCATGCCATGTTTGGTGAAGATCCAACTGGATCGGCAAAATGAATATGGCCAACATGGGGTCTTTACATATTTTATTAATATTTCACGAGAGGGCATTTTGAACAACAACAGTGCACATGTACTGGGGAATGAAATGAAATGCCACAAACAGAACGTGGGTTTTTAATTTTATTTTAGTTTAGCTTAGAGATACAGCACGGAAACCAAGCCCTAATTCTGACCTCTGAAAGAATTCTCCACCATTATACTTTGCTTCTATAAACTCTTATTTAGTTTAGTTTCGTTTAGGTTAATGATTCAGCGCGAAAACGGGCCCTTCGGCCCACCGGGTCCGCGCCGACCAGCGATCCCCGCACGCTAACACTATCCTTCACCCACCAGGGACAATTTACACTGATAACAAGCCAATTAACCTACAAACCCGCACGTCTTTGGAGCACGGGAGGAAACCGAAGATCAAAATGGCGGCGCTGCCATAGCAGCTGCGGCTTACCTGCGGTCCATTTGTCTTTGTGTTTTTGTTGTTTTGTCTTAATTGTAGTTGTAATGTGGTGTTTTTGTGTTTGTGTACTGTGTGTGTATGTGGGGGGGAGGGGGGGAACTGTAAAATCGTAAATATGTGTCCCTTCCGAACGGAGACCCGACCTTTGTTTTCTGGGTGTTGTCTCCGTTCCTGCTGCGGCCTACCATCGGCCAAACTCCTGGAGCTGTCGGCCTCCAGGGCTCCGGTTCGCAGAGTCCGCAGACCGGACTAACCATCAGCGGAGCCGGCCGTCTTCGGAGGCTGCGGGAGCGGCTGCGACTCGCCTTAGGCTCGGCCCGCTGCGGACCGTCCGGTGCTGCCTGCAACCATAACAACCTGACCGCGGGAGAGGACAGCAGGAGAAGGGAAAAGACATTGTGGCCTTCCATCACAGCGAGGAGAGGACTGGAGGAGACTCACTGTGATGGATGTTTTCTTGATGGATGTTTCTTTTGGGGGTTGTGTAATTTTAATGCCTATTTTGATGCTTTTGTTATTGGACTGTGGGTGGCTGAATTTCGTCCAATTTGGATGACAATAAAGCTATCTTGAATCTTGAATCTTGAATCTCTGAGAAAACCCACGCAGGTCACGGGGAGAACGTGCAAACTCCGTACAGACAGCGCCCGTAGTCGGGATCGAACCCGGGTCCCTGGCGCTGTGAGGCTGCAACACTACCGCAATAAACTTGAAATCAGGAGCGTGCGGGAAGGAACTGCAGACGCTGGTTTACACCGAAGATAGACACAAAATGCTGGAGTAACTCAGCGGGACAGGCAGCATCTCTGGAGAGCAGGAATGGGTGAACTCTACCACTGTGCTACCATGACGCCTCATGTTGTGACTCCAGATTGAGTCCCCAGGTCATTCGGGGACTTCAAGTAAAATTTGCTAACGACAGTCCTAAAGTCACAGATTGATACAGTGTGGAAACAGGCCCTTCGGCCCAACTTGCCCACACCGGCCAACAATGTCCCAGCTACACTAGTCTCACCAGCCTGCGTTTGGTCCATATCCCTCCAAACCTGTCCTATCCATGTATCTGTCTGACTGTTTCTTAAACGTTGGGATAGTCCCAGCCTCAACTACCTCCTCTGGCAGGTCGTTCCGTACACCCACCATCCTCTGTGTGGAAATAATTACCCCTCAGGTTCCTATTAAATCTTTTCCCCCTCACCTTGAACCTATGTCCTCTGGTCCTCGATTCCCCTACTCTGGGCAAGAGACTCTGTGCGTCTACCCGATCTATTCCTCTCAAGATTTCATGTAGACTTGGGACAAACAAGACTTCTAAAGTCTAAAGTAAAGACTGAAGTGTGACACAGATTAATTGTATTTAACGTTTTATAGACAATAAACAATAGACAATAGGTGCAGGAGGAGGCCATTCGGCCCTTCGAGCCAGCACCGCCATTCAATGTGATCATGGCTGACCATTCTCAATCAGTACCCCGTTCCTGCCTTCTCCCCATACCCCCTGACTCCGCTATCCTTAACAGCTCTATCTAGCTCTCTCTTGAATGTATTCAGAGAATTGGCCTCCACTGCCTTCTGAGGCAGAGAATTCCACAGATTCACAACTCTCTGACTGAAAAAGTTTTTCCTCATCTCCGTTCTAAATGGCCTACCCCTTATTCTTAAACTGTGGCCCCTGGTTCTGATTTAGAACATTACCACTTGTTACCTTTTACACCACCGTGTACGATACGATTCGATAAAACTTTATTCATCCCCGTACGGAAATCGGTCTGCCGACAATCGCAATGCACATCAAGGTACGCAAAAACGTGAAATTAAAAGTGAAAACAAAACAAAAAGACAATCGACTGCTGGCTGGCTGGCTGCTGTGTGTACAGCGCCTTCACCGGAACAAACGAACAAACAAACACAGACTTATCCTCTGGGCGGAGGATTCTAAACTAGAGTGCCCCTCCTCCATCACACTGAGTCCCCCTTTGTTCTCCCACTGTCCCACAAGGCGGTCCACCCCATGCCAGGTCCCCATTGTCTTCACCTTCCCCCCTCATGCTCATCGACCCCACCACCGCCATCGAGGCCCCACTGCTACCGAGGCCCACACTGCCACCGAGGCCCACACTGCCACTGAGGCCCCACTGCTACCGAGGCCCACACTGCCACCGAGGCCCACACTGCCACCGAGGCCCCACTGCTACCGAGGCCCCACTGCCACCGAGGCCCACACTCCCACCGAGGCCCCACTGCCACCGAGGCCCCACTGCCACTGAGGCCCCACTGCCACCAAGGCCCACACTGCTACTGAGGCCCCACTGTCACTGAGGCCCACACTGCCACTGAGACCCCACTGCCACCGAGGCCCCACTGCTACCGAGGCCCACACTGCCACTGAGACCCCACTGCTACCGAGGCCCACACTGCCACCGAGGCCCACACTGCCACTGAGACCCCACTGCTACCGAGGCCCACACTGCCACCGAGGCCCCACTGCCACCGAGGTCCACACTGCCACTGAGGCCCCACTGCTACCAAGGCCCACACCGTCACCGAGGCCCACACTGCCACCGAGGCCCACACTGCTACCGAGGCCCCACTGTCACCGAGGCCCACACTGCTACTGAGGCCCCACTGTCACTGAGGCCCACACTGTCACTGAGGCCCCACTGTCACTGAGGCCCACACTGTCACTGAGGCCCCACCGCTACCAAGGCCCCACTGCTACTGAGGCCCCACTGCTATCGAGGCCCCACTGCTACCGAGGCCCCACTGCTACCAAGGCCCACACTGCTACTAAGGCCTACACTGTCACCGAGGCCCACACTGCCACCGAGGCCCACACTGCTACTGAGGCCCCACTGTCACTGAGGCCCCACACTGCCACTGCTACCGAGGCCCCACTGCTACCAAGGCCCACACTGCTACCAAGGCCCACACTGCCACCGAGGCCCACACTGCTACTGAGGCCCCACTGTCACTGAGGCCCCACTGCCACCGAGGCCCCACTGCCACCGAGGCCCACACTGCCACCGAGGCCCCACTGCTACCAAGGCCCCACTGCCACTGAGGCCCACACTGCCACTGAGGCCTCACTGCCACTAAGGCCCCACTGCCACTGAGGCCCACACTGCTGACGAGGCTCCCACTGCTGCCGCTGAAGGTAAAGTCTCTACAGTGAAAGCACTCTGAAATCATCCGCCCCTCCTTCATTGATGATGAAGTCTGTCACTCCAGCACTTATTTCCAGTAATTATTATTTTTTTAAACCGAGAAGTAACAGCAGAATGATAACGCAGGGCAGACAGCGGAGTGAAAGCAAAGAAGGTTATTGGGCTTCACCTTCTCTCTCCAGCAGGTTAATTTGTAGTGCATTAGGTATGATTAGAAATTTCAAATCCCAGGCACAACTTGAACCTGAATAAAGGAATAATGAAAAGAAACAGATTTACATAATAACCGTATTGCAAAATTAACCTGGGTGCACGTTATATTATTGAGCAAAGGAGGACCAGAGTTCAAACCATTAATCAGAAGTGCCATCGAATCTGAGATTGCCACCTGTCCCACCCACTGCTCCTGTCTCCACTTCTACGTTTCAATTCCCCGCTTTCCTTATCTCTCACATCCCACTGGGGTTGCCAACTTCCTCGCTCCCGAATACGGGACAAAGGGTGACGTCACCACCCCCGCGCGCCCCCCACGTGACCTCGCCCAGCCCGCGGCCACGTGCTCCCGCTCCAACAATGGCGGTCGCCCGGGCCGGGGGGGGGGGGTTTGATACGCAACCTCCGTTCGGCGAACACACTCGGCCTAGCTCCCCGAACACACTCCGTTAGCCTACACTGTCCTCGCCTACAGTGTCCGGGCCGACACTGTCCGGGCTTACAGTGTCCGGGCCTACAGCTTCCGGGCCTACAGCGTCCGGGCCTACAGTGTCCGTGCCTACAGCGGCGCCTGGGCCTATAGCGTCCGGGCCTACTGCAGCGCCTGGGCCAACCGTGTCCGGGCCTACAGCGGCGCCTAGGCCTACAGTGTCCGGGCCTACAGTGTCCGGGCCTACAGCGCCCGGGCCTACAGTGGCGCCTGGGCTTACAGTGTCCGGGCCTACAGTGTCCGGGCCTACAGTGTCCGGGCTTACAGTGTCCGGGCCTACATTGTCCGGGCCTACAGCGGCACCTGGGCCTACAGCGTCCAGGCCTGCAATGTCCGGGCCTACAGCGGCGCCTGGGCCTACAGTGTCCGGGCCTACAACGTCCGGGACTACAGTGTCTACCAGGAGTTCACCACCCCGCTGGCTGGGTGAGGTCACATGGGGGCGCGGGGCGGTGACGTCACCCTTTGTCCTGTATTTGGGAGCGAGGAAGTTGGCAACCCCTATACTAATACGGGACAAGGGAGGCCCCCGGACGGGACAAACTAATTTAGCACAAAATACGGGGATGTCCCGGCTAATACGGGACACTTGGCAATCCTACATTACACCACTCTTTTTCCAAAGAGAAACTTTATTCCGAATTAAAAAAATTATCCCAATCAAAAACTGTGTCCTTTTCATGCATGCCCACATTGATTAGTATCATACGAGGGAGTGTTCGCACTTAGCTTTAAACAAAAAGGCGGCAGGGTGGCGCAGCGGTAGAGTTGCCGCCTCACAGCGTCAGATAACCGGGTTCGATCCCGACCACGGGTGCTGCCTGTACGGAGTTTGTACGTTCTCCCCCGTGACCCGCGTGGGTTTTCTCCGGGATCTCCGGTTTCCTCCCGCGCTCCAAAGGCGTACAGGTTTGCAGGTTAATTAGCTTGGTGTAAATGTAAAATTGTCCCTCGTGTGTGCAGGGTAATGTCAGTGTGTGGGGATCGCTGGTCGGTGTGGACCTGGTGGGCTGAAGGGCCTGTTTCCGCACTGTATCTCTAAACTAAGCTAAACTGAAAAAAAAGTGTCTATACATTCATATCTAAGTGCTTATGCATAGTGATACTTGTACTGAACTGTATACAATGAATTTCACTGTACCTCGGTACATGTGGCAAGTAAAGTACCATATTAGTAAAGTGCCATACCATACCATACCAAGCTCATACGTTCTAGGAACCGAATTAGGCCATTCGGCCCATCAAGTCTACTCTTTCCCTCCTAACCCCATTCTCTTGCCTTCTCCCCATAACCCCTGACACCCGCACTAATTGATAATCTGTCAATCTCCGCCTTAAATATATCCACTGACTTGGCCTCCACAGCCTTCTGTGGCAAAGAATTCCACAGATTCACCACCCTCTGACTGAAGAAATTCCTCCTCATCTCATTTTTAAAGGTGCATCCTTTTATTCTGAGGCTGTGCCCTCTGGTCCTAGACTCTCCCACTAGTGGAAACATCCGCTCCACATCGACTCTGTCCACTCTACATTGATTGGTGTCATATGCAAGTCGTGTTCTCACCTATTTTTAAACAAAACACAGCTTGGCAAACCCTTCCCTTATATGAAGGCCGTCCCCACCGGACTCTCGGCCCCCACTATCTCAGTACAGTTTCAGTTTCAGTTTAGATTATTGTCACGTGTACCGAGGTACAGTGAAAAGCTTTTGTTGCGTGCTATCCAGCCAGCGGAAAGACAATACGTGATTACAATCGAGCCGTCCATAGTGTAAGCCGTGCATGATAAGGGAAGAACATTTAGTGCAAGGTAAAGCCAGCAAAGTCCGATCAATAATAGTCTGAGGGTCATCAAAGAGGTAGATGGTAGTTCAGCACTGCCCTCTGGTTGTGGTAGGATGGTCCAGTTGCCTGATAACAGCCGGGAAGAAACTGACCCGGATTCTGGAGCTGTGCGTTTTCACACTTCTGTACCTCTTGCCCGATGGGAGAGGGGAGAAGAGGGAGTGGCCGGGGTGAGACTGGTCCTTGATGATGCTGCTGGCCTTGCCGAGACAGCGCAAGGTGTAGATGGAGTCGGTGGAAGGGAGGTTGGTTTGTGTGATGGACACAGCCCACAGACCATCGCTCAAACCAAACTCCCTTCCATCGACTCAATTGTTCCCTTCTCCACATCTCCACGTCTGTACCTTCTCTGGTTATCGCCTTGGTTACAATCTCTACTGCCTAGTTGTGTATTATACAGGCAGCAGCCAGGATTTTAGACCTGAGCACAGCAAATGAGCCTGGATTGATCTCATATTAGGAGGCAATTGTTGTTTGGGAGGATTATTGATTCTGAAACTAATCTGGGTGAGAGTTGCTCGTCAGAAATCAGAGAGGAAGGTGAAATCCCATTCCACTGTGTCGAAGCATCGATGCGATTCCGTGAAAAACCTTTCACAGATACAGCGCGGAAACAGGCCCTTCGATCGCGCCGACCAGCGATCCCCGCACACTAACACTGTCCTGCACACACACATTGGGGACAATTTACAAGCCAATCAACCTACAAACCTGCACGTTTTTGAGATGCGGGAGGAAACCGGAGCACCCGGAGAAAACCCACGCAGGTCACGGGGAGAACGTGCAAACTCCGCACAGACAGCGCCCATAGTCCGGATCGAACCCGGGTCTCCGGCGCTGCGAGGCAGCAACTCAGCCGCTGCGCCACCGTGCCGCCCCTATGAACTATTATCTACCTCTGACGCCCCACGGACTATCCTTGATCGGACTTTGCCGCCTTTACCTTGCATTAAACGTTATTCCCTTGACATGTATCTGTACGTTGTAAGTGGATTGATTGCAATCATGTGTTGTCTTTCTGCTGACTGGAAAGCA
Source organism: Rhinoraja longicauda (assembly GCF_053455715.1). Classification (NCBI taxonomy): domain Eukaryota; kingdom Metazoa; phylum Chordata; class Chondrichthyes; order Rajiformes; family Arhynchobatidae; genus Rhinoraja; species Rhinoraja longicauda. The sequence goes on from NC_135977.1 coordinate 4,093,381, forward strand.
CGCAACAAAAAGCTTTTCACTGTTCCTCGTTACGTGTGACAATAAACTAAACTGAACGAAACAAACGACAACTTTTGCCACACATGTGGCAAAGCCTTCTCTTGTTTGAGGGGTGTACCCACTGGACCCTTGGCACCCCCCTGCCTACTCCACTTATCGCCTCGATGTCTATCTCCACCTATCCAGTCAGTGAAAAGACCTTACATGACTACAGTCAAGCCGTACGTAGTGTACAGATACAGGAAACAGGGTATGGCAGTACAAGGTAACGTTCAATAAAGTCTGATTAAAATTAGTCCGAGGGTCTCCAATGAGGTAGACGGGAGGTCAGGACCGCTCTCTAGTTGGTGAGAGGACGGTTCAGTTGCCTGATAACAGCCGGGAAGAAACTGTCCCTGAATCTGGAGCTGTGCGTTTTCACACTCCTGAACCTCTTGCCCCGATGGGAGAGGGGAGAAGAGGGAGTGGCCGGGGGTGAGACTGGTCCTTGAAGATGCTGCTGGCCTTGCCGAGGCAGCGCGAGGTGTAGACGGAGTGGGTGGAAGGTGAGGAGAGTTAGTCGCTGCCTCGTGATGCCTGAGACCCGGGTTCGATCCCGAACGCGGGCGCTGTCTCCGCGCGGAGATTGCACGTCCTCTCCCCTGCGTGACCTGCGTGGGTTTCCTCCGGGTGCTCAGGTTACCCCCCCCCCCCCCTGCCCCCCCCCCAGTCCCCCACACATCCCACAAAGACGTGCGAGTTTGCGGGTTAATTGGCCCTCTGTAAATTGCCCCCAGTATGCAGGGAGTGGATGAGAATGTAGAACGAGTGTGAGTGCGTTTTCACATCTACACGCTTCTTGCCTGATGGCAGGTGGTGTGATGGATCCTGACAAGATGCTTGCCTGTCTGCGGAATTGACTGATTGAAAGGCCGATTGAAAAAACAACAATCGCCATTCCTCCCCCTCCCCCTCCCCCTTCCTGAGAATACCTTCTGGTTTTGTCCACCCAGGAGGAGATCAAGCCTGACGCGCAGATAATTGACTCACCGAAAGAAAATAAATCAAGTTGCCGGTAAAATGATATCCCTGCCAGTCATTCGATGCCCCTTGACAGCAGGTAATAGCAGCGTGCCCAGTTCACGGGGTGTTGGGATCTTTATATAAAACGCACAGAGCAGCTGTAGAGACAGGACCCTTCTTCAGGCTGAAAGAATAGGGGAGCGACCGGGGACCGGGGCGCCACGTTGGCGCAGCGGTAGAGTTGCCGCCTCACAGCGCCAGAGACCCGGGTTCCATCCTGACTACGGGTGCTGTCTGCACGTTCCCCCTGAGACCTGCGTGGGTTTTCTTCGGGAGTTCTGGTTCAGGAGGAGGCCTTTCGGCCCTTTGAGCCAGCACCGCCATTCAATGTGATCATGGCTGATCATTCTCAATCAGTACCCCGTTCCTGCCTACTCCCCATACCCCCTGACTCCGCTACCCTTAAGAGCTCTATCTAGCTCTCTCATGAATGCATTCAGTGAATTGGCCTCCACTGCCTTCTGAGACAGAGAATTCCACAGATTCACAACTCTCTGACTGAATAAGTTTTCCCTCATCTCAGTTCTAAATGGCCTACCCCTTATTCTTAAACTGTGGCCCCTGGTTCTGGACTCCCCCAACATTGGGAACATGTTTCCTGCCTCTAACGTGTCCAACCCCTTAATAATCTTATACGTTTCGATAAGATCTCCTCTCATCCTTCTAAATTGGGGTTTCTTCAAGGGGAAATCAATTGGCCAGCCAACTAGCATGAAAGTGCGAGAGATATTTCAAGTTTGAAGCAAAGTCTAAGGTCTGTGCACTGCATTAATGGGTTGCCAACTATCTCACTCCCAAATAAGGGACAGGGTGACGTCACCGCCCCGCGCCACGAGTGACCTCGCCCATCCAGCGGCCACGTGCTCCCCCTCGCGGTTTTTCTGTCTCCGGGTTTTTTACCCGCTGCGCCACCGCGCCGCTCCAGTTTAGTCGGAGGACAATAACATCAGCGAGAGCTTCACCCACGAGACTCCTGGTTTAAAACTCGCGTCCTTTTTAAGTTCCACAGCGGCAGGTTTGTTCCTTATCGCCATGGCAACGGAAAGGTTGACAAGCTTGCTGGTGATAACTGCTCCAAAGGACAATGAGTTTCCATTACGGAGCAGAAGCATATCTATATACTAAAACTCCCGTTTGTTTGTTTATTTGTGATCGAACTACAGCCAAAACTCTAATGGTAAAAATGGTCGTTTTATTGAAATCGGTGTTAGATTTTTTAAGTTATTCACATTTTAAAGTTTAAATCTATCTCCTGGGGTGGGAGGGGGAGGATAAGGGGGGGTGGAGTGGTGGGGGGGGGGGGGTGGGGAAGGGGGAGGGAAGGAGGGGCGGAGAGAGGGGAGGGGAGGGAAGGAGGGAGGGGGAAGGGGAGGGTGTTTAAAAGGAGGGGAGGTGGAGGGGAGGAGGGAGGGAAGGGGGGAGTGGGGGAGAAGGGGAAGGGGAGGGGGGGTTGAGGAGACAGGGGAGGGGGGGGAAGGACAGGGTGGTGCACCAATGAAGGAGAGGTTTGGGCCCAACGGGTCCACTTGGTCTAGTTTATTTATAAAATTAAATCAATCGTCAGACAGCCAGCGCTCTCGAAATCTACAATATATGTATAGACAATAGACAATAGACAATAGACAATAGGTGCAGGAGGAGGCCATTCGGCCCTTCGAGCCAGCACCGCCATTCAATGTGATCATGGCTGATCATTCCCAATCAGTACCCCGTTCCTGCCTTCTCCCCGTACCCCCTGACTCCGCTATCCTTAAGAGCTCTATCTAGCTCTCTCTTGAATGCATTCAGAGAATTGGCCTCCACTGCCTTCTGAGGCAGAGAATTCCACAGATTCACAACTCTCTGACTGAGAAAGTTTTTCCTCATCTCCGTTCTAAATGGCCGACCAACTTATTCTTAAACTGTGGCCCCTTGTTCTGGACTCCCCCCAACATTGGGAACATGTTTCCTGCCTCTCTAACGTGTCCAACCCCTTAATAATCTTATACGTTTCGATAAGATCCCCTCTCATCCTTCTAAATTCCAGTGTATATAAAAGCAGGAGGAGAAGCAAAGCACACTGTGGACGGTTGTCTAGATTATTTTCGCTCCCGCACAAATCAAATCCGCGGCGTGGAAGGCGATGGTGAGGAATTTTACCACACATCTTTACAAAGGGATTTCGCGTGCGCTCAGAGGGACCACACTGTAAATTAAGCAAAGGGAAACCTTTGGAATCAACGGCAATAATTGTCAGGATGTGGAGTGAAATTACACTCGAGTACAAGGCGATTATAAACATTAAAACGGGTTGAACTGACGCGGGCTCGCTGAGGCATGCCTGTGGACTCTACATTATTCATGGGCTCTCGTTTCCGTGGGACACTGGAGTTTAGAAGGATGAGAGGAGATCTTATCGAAACGTATAAGATTATTAAGGGGTTGGACACGTTAGAAGCAGGAAACATGTTCCCAATGTTGGGGGGAGTCCAGAACAAGGGGCCACCACAGTTTAAGAATAAGAGGTAGGCCATTTAGAACTGAGATGAGGAAAAACTTTTTCAGCCAGAGAGTTGTCAATCTGTGGAATTCTCTGCCTCAGAAGGCAGTGGAGGCCAATTCTCTGAATGCATTCAAGAGAAAGCTGGATAGAGCTCTTAAGGATAGCGGAGTCAGGGGGTATGGGGAGAAGGCAGGAACGGGGTACTGATTGAGAATGATCAGCCATGATCACATTGAATGGCGGTGCTGGCTTGAAGGGCCGAATGGCCTACTCCTGCACCTATTGTCTGTTGTCTATTGAGATGTTATAGATTCTCGCACCCTCCTGCATGGCGAGCCGCAGTGAGACTATTAATAAAGCAAGCTTTATCTCCCCTACATCACCGTCTACATCACTCCTTCCCCTAATCCCTAAGCATGTCTGAAGAAGGGTCTCAACACGAAACGTCGCCCCTCCCTTCCCTCCAGAGACGCTGCCTGTCCCGCTGAGTTACTCCGGCATTTTGTGTGCACCTTCGGTTTAAACCGGCACCTGCAGTTCCTTCCGACACCGTTCGTCAGGCAAGGTTTGGTTTAGATCCCCGTGCACACTAACCTTATCCTGCACCCACCAGGGACAATTTTTACTTTTATACCAAGCCAATCAACCTGCAAACCTGCACGCCATTGGAGTGTGGGAGGAAACCGTAGATCTCGGAGAAAACCCATGCAGGTCACGGGGAGAACGTGCAAACTCCGTACAGACAACGCCCGTAGTCGGGATCGAACCCGGGTCTCCGGCGCTGTGAGGCAGCAACTCTACCGCTGCGCCACCGTGTCGCCCACATTAGTAAACATGAATGTGCAGGAAGGAACTGCAGATGCTGGTTTACACCAAAGATGGACACAATAACTGAATGGATCAGGCACTATATCCAATCAAAGCCCGATTAAAGATAGTCCGAGGGTCACCAATGAGGTAGATGCTAGTTCGGCACGGCTCTCTGGTTGTGGTAGGACGGTTCAGTTGCCTGATAACAGCCGGGAAGAATCTGCCCCTGAATCTGGAGGTGTGCATTCTCACATTTCTGTATCTCTTGCCTGATGGGGAAAAGAGGGAGTGACCGGGGGTGAGACTGGTCCTTAATGATGCTGCTGGCCTTGCCGAGGCAGCGTGAGGTGTAGACGGAGTCAGTGGAAGGGAGGTCGGTTTGTGTGCATGATGGTCTGGGCTGCGTCCACAATTTACTGCAATTTCTCGCGGTCTTGGATGGAGCTGTTTCCAAACATCCCGATAAAAATCCTTTCTGTAGAAGTTGGTGAGAGTTGTTGGAGACATGCCAAGTTACTAAGCCTATTTCTTTTTATTGCTATCATTTGAATCAATCGAGTCCACTTCATGCGTTCTATGTTAGAGGAAAAGACAGAGGTAATTTTCGGTCCAGAGGCTTTTTTCACTAATGAGCCATAATTCTAACCTCAGGAAGAATTCTCCATCATTATGCTTTGCTTCTATAAACTGTTACTCAGTTTACTTCAGTTTAGGTTAATGATACAGCACGGAAACAGTCCCTTCGGCCCACCGAGTCCGCGCCGACCAGCGATCCCCGCACACACACGCTATCCTACGCACACTAGCGACAATTTACAATTTTACTGAAGCCAATTAACCTACAAACCCGCACGTCTTTGGAGTGTGGGAGGAAACCGGAGCACCCCACGCAGGTCACGGGGAGAACGTGCAAACTCCGTACAGACAGCACCCGTAGTCGGGATGGAACCCGGGTCTCTGGCGCTGTGAGGCAGCGACTCTACCGCTAAGCCACTTAATCCCTGCCGCTGTTGGCTTTTTAAACACTATGCAGATGGATCTTCTAGTATGCATCTTCTCACTGATAACCTTCAGACTTTGTTATATGTTGTCAATATTTAACCAAGTAATTGGTATCCTGCTTTAGCACCGAAGTACAAGGCAAATAGAGATACCAATTACTATGCTGAAACGGCTTGATAATATTGAAGAACTAAGAGTAAATGAAAAATCAGATTTTTCTTTGTAGGACACTACCGATAGATTCAGAGCCAGAGACCCGGGTTCGATCCTGACTCAGGCTGCTGTCTGTGCGGAGTTTGTACGTTCTCCCCGTGACCTGCGTGGGTTTTCTCCGGGTGCTCCGGTTTCCTCCCACGCTCCAAAGATGTGCAGGTTTGTAGATTAATTGGCTTCAGTAAAAATTGAAAATTGTCCCCAAATGTGTGTAGGATAGTGCTAGTGTGTGGGGATCGCTGGTCGGCACGGACTTGGTGGGCCGAAGGGCCTGTTTCCACGCTGTATCTCTAAAGGGTAAAGTCTAAAGGATACAGGAATAGCTTTGGTGGGCAATTTGGTTGGCATGGGCAAGTTGGGCCGAAGGGCCTGTTTCCGTGCTTTGTCTCCAAAGTCGAAAAGGAATCAGAGAAACATAGAAACATAGAAAATATCGGTGCAGGAGTAGGCCATTCGGCCCTTCGAGCTAGCACCACCATTCAATATGATCATAGCTGATCACCCAAAGTCAGTACCCCGTTCCTGCTTTCTCCCCATATCCCTTGAGTCAGTTAGCCCCAAGAGCTATATCTAACTCTCTCTTGAAAACATCCAGTGAATTGGCCTCCACTGCCTTCTGTGGCAGAGAATTGCACAGATTCACAACCCTCTGGGTGAAAACGTTTTTCCTCATCTCAGCCCTAAATGGCCTACCCCGTATTCTTAGACTGTGTGACCCCTGCCTCTGGACTCCCCCAACATCAGGAACATTTTTCTAGTCTATCGCATCCTTTAAGAATTTTAGATGTTTCTATAAGATCCCCTCTCATCCTTCTAAATTCCAGTGAATATAAGCCCAGTCGCTCCATTCTTTCATCATACGACAGTCCCGCCATCTTGGGAATTAACCTGGTGAACCTACGCTGCACTCCCTCAATAGCAAGAATGTCCTTCCTCAAATTAGGAGACCAAAACTGCACACAATACTCCAGGTGTGGTCTCACCAGGGCCCTGTACAACTGCAGTAGGACCTCCTTGCTCCTGTACTAGGGTTGCCAACTGTCCCGTATTAGTCGGGACATCCCGCATATGGGGCTAAATTGGTTTGTCCCGTACGGGACCGCCAGTGTCCCTTATTAGGCCTGGACACTGTAGGCCTGGGGGTCACTGTAGGCCCGGACAGTGTAGGCCCGGACAGTGTAGGCCCGGAGGCCCGGGTGCCACCTATCGGAGGTTGCATAGCAACCCGCCTACCGACCCGGGCGGCCACCATTGGTGGAGCGGGAGCACGTGGCCGCTGGCTGGGTGAGGTCACGTGGGGCGCGGGGCGGTGACGTCACCTTGTCCCTTATTTGGGAGTGAGAATCCTGTACTCAAATCGGACTGCCTTGGATGGGCATCTTGGTCGGCATGGACAACTCGGGCCGAAGGGCCTATTTCCGTGCTGCGTGACTCCATGACTAAACATTGAAAAATGCATTTTGTAAATTGTACACACACGCCAGAGGAGGTTGTTGAGGCTGGGAGTATACCAACGTTTAAGAAACAGTTGGACAGGAACATGGATAGGACAGGTTTGGAGGGGTATGGACCAAGCGCGGGCAGGTGGGACTAGTGTAGCTGGGGCATTGTTGGCCGGTGTGGGCGAGTTGGGCCGAAGGGATTGTTTCCACACTGTATCACTCTATGACTCTATGACTGCAGTCACTGGAAGAGGTGAAGACTGGTTCTCTATCAAACAGGCACTTTATCCTAGATTGCTTTTGGATCACAATCCTAATTCTCTAATTATTTCTCATTAGTTCCTTTTTGTCGAGACACTGTTGATTTGCGAAGTTGTCATTATATCCTTATAATTACATTATCCTATATAAACTAATTTATCTGTGTAGTATTAGGAGTAGCGAAATGTGATTATCTTACATTAGTAGCAGCTTTGTGTTCACTTTGCTTGGGGCAATGTAGTTTACATGCAAGAGTGCAGTAATGATCCATCAGGCACTGTGTATTAGTACAACCAGTTCAATTATTTCCATCGTTGCTCAGGGTGTCACGGTAAAGAAAGTTGGAAAGTTCTCGTGAAGAATTCCAGAGCATTTTGTGTCTGTCTATTGGTATTGTTGAGTTGGGACAGGTACTCTCTCGAAGGGTGGCACGGTGGCGCAGCGGTAGAGTTGCTGCCTCACAGTGCCGGAGACCCGGGTTCGGTCACGACCACGGGCGCTTGTCTGTACGGAGTTTGTACGTTCTCCCCGTGACCTGTGCGGCTTTTCTCCCAGACCCTCGCGCTCCAAAGACATACAGTTTTGTAGGTTAATTGGCTTTGGTACAAATGAAAAAAAAAATGTCCCTAGTATGTGCGTGGTAGTGTTAGTGTGCGGGGATCGCTGGTCGGCGCGGACTCGGTGGGCCGAAGGGGTCTGTTTTCGCGCTGTATCTCTAAACTAAACTAAATTAAATATTTGGTATGGGCCGAGTGAGGCCAAACGCAAATTGGAGGAACAGCATCTCATATTTTGCTTGGGCAGCTTACAGCCCAGCGGTATGAATATTGATTTCTTTAACTTCAAGTAACCCCTGGCTCCAACCCTCCCCCACCCAAGTCGTAGCAGTTTCAAAGTCGTCTTGTTGAGTCTCATTGTCTGTAACTTGTTTTCACCTCGCCCACAGCTAACAACAAAGGGCTATTTCCTTTATCATCGTTACTTTTTTTGCATATCTTTAATTCATTTGTTCTACATCACTCTACATCAATGTCTATGTCTTTCGTTTCCCTGTCCCCTGACTCTCAGCCTGAAGAAGGGCCTCGACCCGAAACGTCACCCATTCCTTCTCTCCAGAGATGCTGCCTGCCCCCTCCCCTGACATCAGTCTGAAGAAGGGCCTCGACCCGAAACGTCACCCATTCCTTCTCTCCAGAGATGCTGCCTGTCCCGCTGAGTTACTCCAGCAGTTTGTGTCTACCTTCGGTATGACAGAGTCCGCACAGGTAGCCAAACCATTCCTTCTTCAGTAGAATAAGGTTTGAGAATTAATTTGAAAGCAGAAGGAAAAGCAATCAATTTATTCCAGTCTTCTCCTCCTCTCTCCCACTTCACCTCAAAAACCAGATTGACTTAGAAACATAGAAAATAAGTGCAGGAGTTGGCCATGACAGAAGGGGGAGGAGTTGTGCAGTTTAATAGCCACAGGGAAGAAGGATCTCCTGTGCTGCCTCTTGGTGGAACCAGTCTGTTGCTGAAGGTGCTCCTCAGGTCCAGGATGCTCCGCAGTTTGAGGTGCGTCCTCCCTTCTTTCATGTTCTTGTTCTATGTCTGTATGAAACTTGAGAGTCTTCAAGGTGCAACGGAGGTCTTTATTACATTAACTCAATGCTGGCAGCAAGACAACTAAAATGGCTGCCACCACACGCTCTGACTGCACACACACACACACACTGTGTACAGCCAAATAACTATGTACAAGACATCTCCCTTTGTCCTGTGCAGTGCCACCTGCTGCACGGGAGGAGCAACGGGTCCTCCCACCTCACCCGGTCCACCAAACATCACACCTTCCAAGACCACCTCCCGTGAACCCAACTCCAACTCCGCCCCCCAGCCTTCCCGTTGAGCCGGTTGACCCTGTTGGCATCCGCGGTCTTCGCCCTGCAGCCCCCGGCTTACCTTCTTCCTCAGTGCTTCACGCGCGCCAGGCAAACGCACAACAGGACACAAAGAAATATATTGCTTCACCTTGCATTGTTCCCCCTTCTGGGAATCATAACAAACAGATTGCTACAACATTAGGCGTGATCATGCTGGGTCTAATTGGATGTCCCAGAAATGACACAAAAAATTCCAATTAAATTCTGCTTTAATGAAACAACTTCATTGTAATTTCATATATTGGGAGGATGCAGAGCGACGAAACGAATTGAGTAATAATATAAGAAATGAAAAATCTCCAGAGCATGATTGTAATCCCATTATCATGATATCATGAGTCTACTAATGTAGGCAGGGCGGAATATCCTTGATCGACAGATCAATCAAAACGTCATGCAGAAACCACAGGTTTCACACAATGCTGGAGCAACTCAGCGGGTCAGGCAGCATCTCTGGAGAGAAGGAATGGGTGGTGTTTTGGGTCGAGACCCTTCTTCAGACTGATGTCAGGGGAGGGACGGGACAAAGGAAGGATATAGGTGGAGACAGGAAGACAGTGGGAGAACTGGGAAGGGGAGGGGAAGAGAGGGACAGAGGAACTATCTAAAGTTGGAGAAGTCGATGTTCATACCGCTGGGCTGCAAGCTGCCCAAGCGAAATATGAGGTGCTGTTCCTCCAATTTGCGGTGGGCCTCACTATGACACTGGAGGAGGCCCATGACAGAAAGGTCAGACTGGGAGTGGGAGGGGGAGTTGAAGTGCTCAGCCACCGGGAGATCAGGTTGGTTAAGGCGGACTGAGCGAAGGTGAAGATACAGAAACAACATCTCTTTGATTTTCCTTGATCTCCATCCCCAATTTTCACACCTTGGACTTCCTTATCTATGTAGCTCCCACCCCCCCCCCCACCCCCCAACATCTGCCTGAAGAAGGGTCTCGACCCGAAACTCACCCATTCCTTCTCCCCAGAGATGCTGCCTGTCCCGCTGAGTTACTCCAGCATTTTGTGTCTATCTTTGGTTTAAACCAGCATCTGCAGTTTATTTCTTAAACTGAAGAACTGCAGATGCTGGTTTACACCAAGTAAAGACACAAAGTGCTGGAGTAACTCAGCGGGTCAGGCAGCATCTCTGGGGGAAAAAGGATAGGTGACGTTTCGGGTCGGGACCCTTCTTCAGACTGAAGTTAAAGGATAGCACACCATCGCCTCTACTTCCTTAGAAGGCTTAGGAAGTTCGGCATGTCCTCTACAACTCTCACCAACTTCTACAGATGCATCACAGACAGCATTTTATCGGGATTCACCACAGCTTGGTCTGGGAACAGCTCCATCCAAGACCGCAAGAAACTGCAGAGAGTTGTGGACGCAGCCCAGACCATCGCACAAACCGACCTCCCTTCTATCGACTCCATCTACACCTCACGCTGCCTCGGCAAGGCCAACAGCATAATCAAGGACCAGTCTCACCCCGGTCACTCCCTCTTCTCCCCTCTCCCATCAGGCAAGAGGTACAGAAGTGTGAAAACGCACACCTCCAGATTCAGGGGCAGTTTCTTCCCGGCTGTTATCAGGCAACTGAACCATCCTACCACAACCAGAGAGCAGTGCTGAACTACCATCTACCTCATTGGTGACACTCGGACTATCCTCGATCGGACTTTGCTGGCTTTACCTTGCACTAAACGTTATTCCCTTATCATGTATCTGTACACTGTGGACGGCTCGATTGTAATCAGGTGTTGTCTTTCCGCTGACTGGTTAGCACGCAACGAAAGCTTTTCACTGTACCTCGGTGCACCTGACAATAAACTAAACTGAAATAGAAACTGCATAGGTGATGTTTCGGGTCAGGACCCTTTTTCAGACTGAATTAGATCTTTTTGAGCAACCCCGTTGAGTAAAGAATTGTTTATTGGAAACATAGAAACATAGAAAGTAGGTCCAGGAGTAGGCCATTCGGCCCTTCGAGCCAGCACTGCCATTCAAAATGATCAAGGCTGATCATCCAGAATCAGTACCCCGTTCCTGCTTTCTCCCCATATCCCTTAATTCCATTAGCCCTAAGAGCTCTATCTAGCTCTCTCTTGAAAACATCCAGTGAATCGGTCTCCACTGCCTTCTGAGGCAGAGAATTCCACAGATTCACAACTCTCTGGATGAAATATTTTTGCTCATCTCAGTCCTAAATGGCCTGCCCCTTATTCTTAAACTGTGACCCCTGGTTCTGGACTCCCCCAACATCGGGAACATTTTTTCCTGCATCTAGCCTGCCCTATCCCTTAAGAATTTTATATGATTCTACAAGATCCCCTCTCATCCTTCTAAAGTCCAGTGAACACAAGCCCAGTCATCCCATTCCTTCATCATTGTTGATGGGCATTGTCTGAATTACCACTTATGGAAGTGAGGTGCTAACTGTACATTTTTTTAGTGTTTTTGTTTAGAGAACAGGCCCTTCGGCCCACCGAGTCCGGGCCAACTAGCGATCCCCGCACACTAACACCATCCTACACACACTAGGGATACATTTTTACATTTACCAAGCCAATTAACCTACAAAGTTTTAGCTTTAGAGATACAGCGCGGAAACAGGCCCTTCCGCGCCGACCAGCGATCCCCGCACGCTAACACTATCCTACACACACTGGGGACAAGTGAATTTACATTTGACACCAAACCAATTAACCTACAAAGCTGCACGTCTTTGGAGAGTGGGAGGAAACCGAAGATCTCGGAGAAAACCCACGCGGGTCACGGGGAGAATGTACAAACTCCGTACAGACAGCGCCCGTAGTCGGGATTGAACCCGGGTCTCCGGCGCTGCATTCGCTGTAAGGCAGCGACTCTACCGCTGTCCCACCGTGCCGCCCATTAAAGTAGATGGCAATGCCTTACCCATTGGTGTGTTGTGAGGCCACTAGGCCCCTTCCATCCTTGTCATGGGGAGTGTCAACCATCTCTCCTTTCATACTTGTTTCCCACCAAACTCCCATATGCATAGACGTCTCGGCCTGCCAACGCAGTGCCCGGAGCCATTTCAAGACTCGCCTAATTCAACGGCCCAGCTGCCGTCGGGGTAAGTGTTGGAAGTGCCCGAATAATTGAACGAACTGACAGTGGGAAAAACAGACTGGTTTCCTTGAAGCATCATTCATGCCGTCAGTTTTATTCCCTACTAGGCCACTAGGCCCCACTAGTCTCTTCAAATCAGACTTTGGAGACACAGCGCGGAAACATGCTCTTCGGCCTACTGACACCGTGCCTAGGTTTGCCAACTGCCCTGTATTAGCCGGGACATCCCGTATTTTGGGCTAGATTGGTTTGTCCCGTATGGGACCACCCTTGTCCCGTATTCAGCCCACTGTAGGCCCGGATGCTGTAGGCCCGGATGCTGTAAGCCCGGATGCTGTAGGCCCGGATGCTGTAGGCCCGGATGCTGTAGGCCTGAACACTGTAGGCCCGGATGCTGTAGGCCCGGATGCTGTAGGCCCGGACGCTGTAGGCCCGAACGCTGTAGGCCCGGACGCTGTAGGCCCGCACACTGTAGGCCTGGATGCTGTAGGGCCGGATGCTGTAGGCCCGAATGCTGTAGGCCCGGACACTAGGCCCGGATGCTGTAGGCCCGGATGCTGTAGGCCCGGACACTGTAGGCCCGGATGCTGTAGGCCCGGACACTGTAGGCCCGGATGCTGTAGACCCGGATGCTGTAGGGCTAGACACTGTAGGCCCGGATGCTGTAGGCCTGGATGCTGTAGGCCCGGACGCTGTAGGCCCGGACACTGTAGGCCCGGACGCTGTAGGCCCGGACACTGTAGGCTATCGGAGTGTGTACGGGGAGCGGGGCCGAGTGTGTTCGGCCGCCATTGGTGGAGCAGGAACACATGGCCACTGGCTGGGTGAGGTCGCGTGGGTGGTCTGTACGGTGTTTGTACGTTCTCCCCGTGACCTGCGTGGGTTTTCTCCGAGATCTGCGGTTTCCTCCCACACTCCAAAGACGCGCGAGTTTGGAGGTGAATTGGCTTGGTGTGAATGTAAAATTGTCCCCAGTTTGCGTAGGACAGTGTTAATGTGCGGGGATCGCTGGTCGGCGCGGACCCGGTGGGCCGCTGGGCCTGTTTCCGCGCTGTATCTCTAAACTAAACTAAACTCAAGGAGCGTTGGAGACAGCTCGAGTCTGGCGAGATTTCTCCAGTTCATCTATCTTCCTGGCAGCTTTGAATGTGGGATCTTTCTACAGATTGTTTTACTAAAACTGTCAAAACTGATATTAGCTGCAAAAATCACAGCAAACCCCAGCTGTCTGCTGTGATCTTTGTACGTACAAATCTCACTGCTTCTGTAAACCTTGTTATCATGATGTGGATGATTTTATTAACAGGATTCAAGGCTGCAGCTCCAGCCTGGCCCAGACTTCAGTGCGATAATGCGGTCCCACACATTTTCAATAATTAATCATATTATCAATTATGAACAGCATTATTAATAATATTATTAATAGACCACGGTCATGGTTTTAACGCGGAGAGTGTACCGATACCACCTCGGCTAACTCAGGAGGCATGTCCCCAGAAACCTCTCACCAACTTCGACAGATGCGCTAAACGCTATTCCCCTTGTCCTGCATCTGTACGCTGTGGACGGCTCGATTGTAATCATGTACAGTCGTTTCGTTGACTGGTTAGCATGCAAGAAATAGCTTTCCACTGTACCTCGGCACACATGATAAAATAAAAAATGGGTTTTGTTCATTGTTACGTGTGCCAAGTTAATTTAGTTTAGTTTAGTTTAGAGATACAGCGCAGAAACAGGCCCTTCGGCCCACCGAGTCCGTGCCGACCAGCGATACCCCGCACACTAGCACTGTCCCACGCACATTAGGGCCAATTTACAATTTTTTACCGAAGCCGATTAGCCTATAAACTTGTACGTCTGTGGAGCGCGGGAGGAAACCGGAGCACCCGGAGAAAACCCACACGGGTCACGGGGAGAACGTACAAACTCCCTACAGTCAGCGCCTGTAGTCGGGATAGAACCAGGGTTACTGGCGCCGTGAGGCAGCAGCTCGACCCGCTGCGCCACCGTGCCGCCATACGGACCACTACTACTGTTAGCTACTATTAAACCTTTGAATTTTCAGGACGTCAAGGCAATGTGTAGGAGGGAACTACAGATGCTGGTTTACACTGAAGATAGACACAAAATGTTGGAGTAATTAGGGCAGCACGGTGGCGCAGCGGTAGAGTTGCTGCCTTACAGCGATTATAACGCCAGAGACCCGGGTTCAATCCCGACCACGGGTGCTGTCTGTACGGAGTTTAAACGTTCTCCCCGTGACCTGCGTGGGTTTTCTCCGAGATCTTCGGTTTCCTCCCACACTCCAAAGACGTGCAGGTTTGTAGGTTAATTGGTTTGGTGTAAAATGTACACTCGCTTGTCCCCAGTGTGTGTAGGATAGTGTTAGTGTGCGGGGATCGCCGGTCGGCGCGGACTCGGTGGGCCGAAGGGCCTGTTTCCGCGCTGTATCTCTAAAGCTAAAACTAAATTGACAATTAACAGAAGCCGGCTTGGTCAGCACGTACTCGGTGGGCCGAAGGGCATGTTTCCCCGCTGCAAATCTCCGCAATAACACTGAAAGTAAAACTGAACCGTTAAAAATAAGGCAGAAATATCAGGATTAATTTAGCCGGATGCTTCTGCTGCAGACTGTAAATATGCGTGGCACAGGGTCGCCAACTTCCTCACTCCCAAATACGGGACACGGTGACGTCACCGCCCCGCGCCCCACGTGACTCTCACCCAGACAGCGGCCACGTGCTCCCGCTCCACCAATGGCAGCCGCCCGCGCCGGGAGGCGGGTTGTGTAGGGAAACTGCAGATGCTGGTTAAAAAATAAAGATACAAGAGGAGCAAGATAGACCACTCGACCCTAAAAACCGTAGTATGTCGTGGCGCCATTTTAGTAGGCAGAAACGTGGAGTATCATTTAAAAAGAAAAATAACAAAAATCTGTGAGTTGATAGGTGAGATATATTCTGCATTTTAATGGCATCATCACACATACTGTTCCCCCAAAACACTGATTACACTGCGAGAGGCGGGTTTTGCCTACTAAAATGGTGGACGTTACACTCCTTTGCGTACTACACTTCAGTACAGGCGATATCGACTGAGTGGTCCATCTTGCTCCTCTAGTATCTTTGTTTAAAACAAAGGTAGACACAAAATGCTGGAGTAACTCAGCGGGTCAGGCAGCATCTCTGGAGAGAAGGAATGGGTGACGTTTCAGGTCGGAACCCATCTGACGTTAAACCTGTTGTGCTGCTGCAAGTGAGTATTTCATTATTCCGCTGAGTTACTCCAGCACTTTGTGTCCGAGATTCAAGAGTGTTTGATTGTCATCTGTACTGAAACGCGAATGCAGCGCCGGAGACTCAGGTTCGATTCTGACTACGGGTGCTGTACTGTAAGGAGTTTGTACGTTCTCCCCGTGACCTGCGTGGGTTTTCTCCGAGATCTTCGGTTTCCTCCCACACTCCAAAGACGTGCAGGTATGTAGGTTAATTGACTGGGTAAATGTAAAAATTGTCCCTAGTGGGTGTAGGATAGTGTTAATAGTGTTAATGTGCGGGGATCGCTGGGCGGCGCGGACTTGGTGGGCCGAAAAGGCCTGTTTCCGCGCTGTATCTGAAATATGAAAAATATGAAAAAATAAGTCCCGACCTGAAACGTCACCCATTCCTTCTCTCCAGAGATGCTGCCTGACCCACTGAGTTACTCCAGCATTTTGTGTCTCTCCAGGAGGCGGGTTGCTAGGCAACCTCCATTAGGTGGTGCCGGGGCCTCCGGGCCTACACTGTCCGGAAGGTAGGCCCAGATTTTAACCAGCATCTGCAGTTTTTTCCCTACCACACTGTCCAGGCCTACAGTGCCTACAGCGTTCGGGCCTACAGTGTCTGGGCCTACAGCGTCGGGGCCTACAGTGTCTGGGCCTAAGTGTCCAGGACAAAAGTGTCCGGGCCTACAGTGTCCGGGCCTATAGCATCGGGGCCTACAGCGCCCCTCCGGGCCTACAGTGTCCAGACCCACAATGTCCGGGCCTACAGTGTCCGGGCCTATAGTGTCCGGGCCTACAGCGTCCGGACCTACAGTGTCCGGGCCTACAGCATCCTGGCCTATAGTATCCGGGCCTACAGTGTCCGGGCCTACAGTGTCTGGGCCTACAGCGTCATGGCCTACAGCGACGGGGCCTACAGTGGCCGGCCCTACAGCGCCCCTCCGGGCCTAATACGGGACAAGGGCGGTCCCATACGGGACAAACCAATTTAGCCCAAAATACGGGATGTGCTGGCTAATACGGGACAGTTGGCAACGCTAGCACTAGAAACATGGAAACATAGAAAATAGGTGCAGGAGTAGGCCATTCGGCCCTTCGAGCCTGCACCGCCATTCAATATGATCATGGCTGATCATCGAACTCAGTAACCTGTACCTGCCTTCTCTCCATACCCCCTGAACCCTTTAGCCACAAGGGCCACATCTTAAATATAGCCAATGAACTGGCCTCAACTACCTTCTGTGGCAGAGAATTCCACAGATTCACCACTCTCTGTGTGAAGAAATGTTTTCTCATCTCGGTCCTAAAAGACTTCCCCCTTATCCTTAAGCTGTGACCCCTGGTTCTGGACTTCCCCAACATCGGGAACAATCTTCCTGCATCTAGCCTGTCCAACCCCTTAAGAATTTTGTAAGTTTCTATAAGATCCCCCCTCAGTCTTCTAAATTCCAGCGAGTACAAGCCCAGTCTATCCAGTCTTTCTTCATATGAAAGCCCTGCCATCCCAGGGATCAATCTGTGGCATTTGTTTGTGTAGAAATGCTCCTGGCCTCTCCAGCTGGCAGTGCTGCTGCCTGTGAGAGTCATCTCAGTGCTTGCTCGTGACTGACGACATTATTGGAATGTAATTCAGTTCCCCACCTGTCATCGCTTGACATTTTGAGATGAGAGCGGTCGGTGGAGGGTTTCACAATGACAACTGCCCGAGAGCTCGCTGTGTAAATGGGATGCGGCCCGTCCTGTCCGCCCACACAAGGAACACACGCTGAGACTGGATCAGCGGGCTGGGCCTCAGAATAAACGCGAGGCGCTGGATAAAAAGTGGTGCAGGAGTCGGCCATTCGGCCCTTCCAGCCAGCATAGCCGTTCAATATGATCGTGGCTGATCATCCAGAATCAGTACCCCGTTCCTGCTTTCTCCCCATATCCCTTGATTCCGTTAGCCCTCAGAGCTACATCTAACTCTCTCTTGAAAACCTTGAAAATGTTCATACAACATTTATATCAAGATGGTCCAGCCTTCAGGAATAAGGAAATATAATTTTCCTTTCTATATTGAAAAATAACAGTGAATAACAGTCAGAGATAAGGATTGAATAGTAGCCCTAAGAGCTAAATCTAACTCTCTCTTGAATACATCCAGAGAATGGGCCTCCACTGCCTTCTGAGGCAGAGAATTCCACAGATTCACAACTCTCTGGGTGAAAAGGTTTTTCCTCGTCTCAGTCCTAAATGGTCTAGCCCTTATTCTTAAACTGTGTGGCCCCTGGTTCTGGACTCCCCCAACATGGGGAAACATCAGGAGAGCCACCTCTTGTTCCTTGTTTGGGAGTGAGGAAGTTGGCACCCCTAGGTAGGAGCCTAGTCGCTTGCAGTCGCCTTAAAATCGCCTAAGTGGGACAGGACAGGCCCTTAAATGATTCTGCAGGTCCAACCGCCACTGTTAATCATAGTCCCAATGCAACCTGACTGATCAATCTATTGATGCGACCCTGATCGATTGCAATTCTGCTGGCATCCTTGGTTAATTACTGCAGCTAGTGTGCAGGCCCTGATTAAACACTCTTGGCTAACCTTGGATAATGTCCATGTCAATATAACCTCACTTAATTACGATATCAATGTAAGCCCAGAAGAAAACACTTGAATGACATTCAGATTGGAAGGCCAGCACCTCTGAGGTTTAGTTTAGTTGGCGATGCAGCGCGGAAACAGGTCCATCGGCCCACTGAGTCCGCGACGACCAGCGATCCCAGCACATTCACACCACCCTACACGCACTGGGGACAATTTACATTTATACCAAGCCAATGAGTCTACACACCAAACTAAACACTATTGATACAATTAGCCAACAAACTTGTACGTCTTTGGAGTGTGGGAGGAAACTGAAGATCATAAGGAATTAGGCCATTCGGCTCTTCAAGTCTACTCCGCCATTCAATCACGGCTGATCTATCTCTCCCTCCAAACCCCATTCTCCTGCCTTCTCCCCATAACCCCTGACACCCGCACTGATCAAGAATCTATCCATCTCTGCCTTAAAAATATCCACTGACTTGGCCTCCACAGCCTTCTGTGGCAACGAATTCCACAGATTCACCACCCTCTGACTAAAGAAATTTCTCCTCATCTCCTTCCGAAAAGAACATCCTTTAATTCTGAGGCTGTGCCCTCTGGTCCTAGACTCTCCCACTAGTGGAAACATCCTCTCCACATCCACTCTATCCAGGCCTTTCGTTATTCTGTATATTTCAATGAGGTCCTCCCTCATCCTTCTAAACTCCAGCGAGTGCAGGCCCAGTGCCGACAAACGCTCATCATAGGTTAACCCACTCATTCCTGGGATCGTTCTTGTAAACCTCCTCTGGACCCTCTCCAGAGCCAGCACATCCTTCCTCAGATATGGGGCCAAGAATTGCTCACAATGTTCCAAATGTGGCCTGACCAGCGCCTTGTAGATCGCAGAGAAAACCCACGCAGGTCACGGGGAGAACGTACAAACTCCGCACAGACAGCACCTGTAGTCGGGATCGAACCCGGGTCTCTAGTGGCAAGCGCTGTCAGGCAGCAACACTACCGCTGCGCTACCGTGAGGTTAGTGAAATCCCGCTGGTTTGTAAGATGTCCAAGCAGAAAATTAGGTGCTGTTCCTCCAGACTGTACTGTTCTATGTAGGAAGGAACTACAGACAATAGACAATAGACGCAGGAGGAGGCCATTCGGCCCTTCGAGCCAGCACCACCATTCAATGTGATCATGGCTGATCATTCTCAATCAGTACCCCGTTCCTGCCTTCTCCCCATACCCCCTGACTCCGCTATCCTTAAGAGCTCTATCCAGCTCTCTCTTGAATGAATTCAGAGAATTGGCCTCCACTGCCTTCTGAGGCAGAGAATTCCACAGATTTACAACTCTCTGACTGAAAAGGTTTTTCCTCATCTCCGTTCTAAATGGCCCACCCCTTATTCTTAAACTGTGGCCCCTTGTTCTGGACTCCCCCAACATTGGGAACATGTTTCCTGCTTCTAACGTGTCCAACCCCTTAATAATCTTATACGTTTCGATAAGATCCCCTCTCATCCTTCTAAATTCCAGTGTATACAAGCCCATTCCTTCTCTCTCCAGAGATGCTGCCTGACCCCGCTGAGTTACTCCAGCATTTTGGGTCTACCTGTCCTGCAGTTCCTTCCTGCACAAAAGCTGGAGGCGTGCCGAACTTACCCGCTGAGCCACTTAGAGTGGAATTATAATGCACTCCGCTGCAGTTTGCAAAGCTGATATAAAGTAGACAAGATCAGAAATTAAAGGCACTTTATGATCATCCTTTCTGTTGAAAACATGTCACTCCGCTGGCAGTTGCAAAAATCATCTGTTGCAGTAATAAACCCAGAATAATTGATCACAACTGAGTTGAGAATTGTACTGTTTATAATGAACTCTGCAGGGATGTGTGACTGAATCTGCAACCAGTCTCGCTATAGAGAGTCGACACATTAGTAACGTTCATTAAACCCTTCTAGTTATACATGGGGGAAAACTTTTTCAGTCAGAGAGTTGTGAATCTGTGGAATTCTCTGCCTCAGAAGGCAGTGGAGGCCAATTCTCTGAATGCGTTCAAGAGAGAGCTGGATAGAGCTCTTAAGGATAGCGGAGTCAGGGGGTATGGGGAGAAGGCAGGAATGGGGTACTGATTGAGAATGATCAGCCATGATCACATTGAATGGCGGTGCTGGCTCGAAGGGCCAAATGACCTCCTCCTGCACCCATTGTCTATTGTCTATTGGGATAGACACAAGACGCTGGAGTAACTCGGTGGGACAGGCAGCATTAGGGTTGCCAACTGACATCCCGTATTTTGAGTTAAATTGGTTTGTCCCGTACGGGACCACTCTTGTCCCGTATTAGGCCCGCGGGCCGCTGTAGGCCGGGACAGTGTAGGCTAACGGAGTGCGTTCGCCTAACGAAGGTTGCGTAGCAACCCGCCTCCCGGCCCGGGTGGCCACCGTCGGTGGAGCGGGACCATGTGGCCGCTGGCTGGGTGGCGACGCCACCCTTTGTCCCGTGTTTGGGAGCGAGATAGTTGGCAACCCCTAGGCAGCATCTCTGGAGAGAAGGAATGGGTGACGTTTTGGGTCGAGACCCTTCTTCAGACTGATGTCAGGGGGGCGGGACAAAGGAAGGATATAAGTGGAGACAGGAAGATAGAGGGAGATCTGGGAAGGGGGAGGGGAAGAGAGGGACAGAGGAACTATCTAAAGTTGGAGAAGTCAATGTTCATACCACTGGGCTGCAAGCTGCCCAGGCGAAATATGAGGTGCTGTTCCTCCAATTTCCGGTGGGCCTCACTATGGCACTGGAGGAGGCCCATGACAGAAAGGTCAGACTGGGAGTGAGAGTTGAAGTGCTCAGCCACCGGGAGATCAGGTTGGTTAAGGCGGACTGAGCGAAGGTGTTGAACGAAGCGATCGCCGAGCCTGCGTTTGGTTTCGCCGATGTAAATAAGTTGACATCTGGAACAGCGGATACAATAGATGAGGTTGGAGGAGGTGCAGGTGAACCTCTGTCTCACCTGGAAAGACTGTTGGGGTCCTTGGATGGAGCTGAGGGGGGAGGTAAATGGACAGGTGTTACATCTCGTGCGGTTGCAGGGGAAAGTGCCCGGGGATGGGGTGGTTTGGGTGGGAAGGGACGAGTGGACCAGGGAGTTACGGAGGGAACGGTCTCAGCGGAACGCAGAAAGGGGAGGGGATGGGAAGATGTGGCCAGTGGTGGGGTCCCGTTGGAGGTGACGGAAATGTTGGCGGATGATTCGTTGGATCCGCTGGCTGGTGGGGTGGAAGGTGAGAACGAGGGGGATTCTGTCCTTGTTGCGAGTGGGGGGAGGGGGAGCAAGAGCGGAGCTGCGGGATGTAGAAGAGACCCTAGTGAGACTACGACTATGTGATTGTGATTGTGATTGTGGTTACTTGCTTTTGGTTTCATTTGTGAATCTCTCCAAGATGCAACGGAGAGCGATTAAACGGAATCTATTTTTACCGCTGTGCGGCTTCTGTTTTTAATTGAACGCAGCTCGCTTTCAAAACCGAAGCCCCATTTCTCCCCTGGATCCAGGATAAGGCTGATTGGTGTCATATCAGTGTCCCATCCCTTCACGGGAACTTATTGAAATGCCATTTCTTTCATCAGGGACCGTTACAAAGGACAGATGTTCCCCAGGTCGGAACCTGCTTTGTCCTTATCCCACTGTCGGAGATGCGAAAAGCAATTCGCGGCGCGCGAGAGAGAGAGAGAGAGAGAGAGAGAGAGAGAGAGAGAGAGAGAGAGAGAGAGAGAGAGAGAGAGAGTGCGAGCAGGCCGTTCAGCCCGTCGATCCCGTTCCGTCTTCTTGGCGGGAGGATGGAAAACGTCAGGCACTCGATTGGTAAGTGGTGTCAAGGGTCACGGGGAGAAGGCAGGAGAATAGACAATAGACAATAGACAATAGGTGCAGGAAGAGGCCATTCGGCCCTTCGAGCCAGCACCGCCATTCAATGTGATCATGGCTGATCATTCTCAATCAGTACCCCGTTCCTGCCTTCTCCCCATACCCCCTGACTCCGCTATCCTTAAGAGCTCTATCTAGCTCTCTCTTGAATGCATTCAGAGAATTGGCCTCCACAGAATGGGGTTGAGAGGGAGAGACAGATCAGCCATGACTGAATGGCTTTGTTTAGTTCAGAGACACAGCGCAGAAACAGGCCCTTCGGCCCACCGGGTCCGTGCCGACCAGCGATCCCAGCACATTAACACTACCCTACACACCCGCAATTTACATTTCTACCAAGCCAAGTAACCGACAAACCTGCACGTCTTTGGAGTGTGAAAAACTCGGAGAAAAACCCACGCAGGAGAACGTACAGGCAGCACCCGTGGTCGGGATCGAACCGGGTCTCCGGCGCTGCAAGTGCTGTATTGCAGCATCTCTGCCGCTGCGCCACCGTGCCGTCACCGGTGGAGTAGACTCGATGGGCCGAATGGCCTAATTCTGCTCTGATCACTGGCAAAGCCATGAACAACAGCCCCCTTCTCCTTGACTGGCCTTTAGATTTTAGACTTTAGAGACACAGCGTGGAAACAGGCCTCCTCGGCCTGGGCAAAGTGATATTCTTACATTTTGCGCGCCCACGGTATGGAAAGAGTCACCACATGAAGGGCAGCGACAAAGTCACAAAGTATCCCACGCCAGGTCCCCCTTTGTTCGTTCTCCCCTCCCCCTCCCTCACCTCTCAGTCAATGGAAAGGCCCCCCCATATCCGAGGAAGGATGTGCTGGCTCTGGAGAGGGTCCAGAGGAGGTTTACGAGAACGATCCCAGGAATGAGTGGGTTAACCTATGATGAGCGTTTGTCAGCACTGGGCCTGTACTCGCTGGAGTTTAGAAGGATGAGGGGGGACCTCATTGAAACGTACAGAATAGCGAAACGGCGTGGATAGAGTGGATGTGGAGAGGATGGTTCCACTAGTGGGAGAGTCTTGTACCGGAGGTCACAGCCTCAGAATTAAATGGCGCCCTTTTAGAAAGGAGGTGAGGAGGAACTTCTTCAGTCAGAGGGTGGTGAATCTGTGGGATTCTTTGCCACAGAGGGCTGTGGAGGCCAAGTCAGTGGATATTTTTAAAGGCAGACATAGACAAATTCTTGATTAGAACGGGTGTCAAGGGTTATGGGGATCTCGGAGAAAACCCACACAGGTCACGGGGTGAACGTACAAACTCCGTACAGACAGCGCCGGTAGTCGGGATCGAACCCGGGCCTCTGGCGCTGCAACTCTACTGCTGCGCCACCGTGCCAGATGTTGTTTTTGGGAGGAGGAGGGGGGAGGGGAGGGGGGAGAAGTGCTGAAGGGGTTTAACCTGTTCCTAAAAATGCCAAATGTAATCGTAATAAAAATGCAACAGCTGTATGGAACACAGATTGTGAAACATTGAGCAAACATCTGCTTCTTTAATTGCCTGCAGAAATGTAAACATAAACAGCTTTAGTTGATAGTTTTTGTTTAAGAATAGCAGCCTCAGAAGGACGTTTCTTTAGGAAGGAGAGGAGGAGGAATTTCTTTAGTCAGAGGGTGGTGAATCTGTGTCAATTGTGGAGGCCAAGTCAGTGGATATTTTTAAGGCAAAGATAGATAGATTCTTGATTAGTGCGGGTGTCAGGGGTTACGGGGAGAAGGCAGGAGAATGGGGTTAGGAGGGAGAGATAGATCAGCCATGATTGAATGGCGGAATAGACTCGATGGGCCGAATGGCCTAATTCTTCTCCTATCACTTATGAAGTTATGGATTCATGAAACCTGGTGATATTAGCAACACTTTCTCAGAGTGCTCCAGATTTGTTGGATATTATTACTGGATAATAACGCAGTAAATGGTGGTGACTTTAGATTTTAGATTTAGATTTAGAGATACAGCGCGGAAACAGGCCCTTCGGCCCACCGAGTCCGCGCCGCCCAGCGATCCCCGCACACTAACACTATCCTACACACACTAGGGACAATTTTTACATTTTACCCAGTCAATTAACCAACATACCTGCACGTCTTTGGAGTGTGGGAGGAAACCGAAGATCTCGGAGAAAACCCACGCAGGTCACGGGGAGAACGTGCAAACTCCGTACGGACGGCGCCCGTAGTCAGGATCGAACCTGGGTCTCCGGCGCTGCATTCGCTGTAAGGCGGCAACTCTACCGCTGCGCCACCGTGCCGTCTTTTTTACAAAGAGCTGGAAAGGGTGCAGAGAAGATTTACGAGGATGTTGCCAGGACTCGAGGGCCTGAGCTACAGGGAGAGGTTGAGCAGGCTGGGACTCTATTCCCTGGAGCGCAGGAGGATGAGGGGAGATGAGGGGAGAGGTGTACAAAATCATGAGTGGAATAGATCGTGTAGACGCACAAAGTCTCTTGCCCAGAGTTGGGGAATCGAGGACCAGAGGACATGGGTTTATGGTGAGGTGGGGAGGGGGGGGGGGGGGGGGGGGGGGGAGATTTAATAGGAATCTGAGGGGTAACTTTTTCACACAAATGTATGGAACAAGCTGCCAGAGGAGGTAATTGAGGCAGGGACTACCCCAACGTTTAAGAAACAGTCAGGCAGGTAAATGGATAGGACAGGGTTGGAGGGATGTGGACTGAACGCAGGCAGGCGGGACTAGTGTGGATGGGGCACGTTGGCCGGTGTGGGCAAGTTGGGCCGAAGGGCCTGTTTCCACACTGTATGACATTGAGCAGGATATGAGATGCCGTGAATGCCAGTGTAAAACCCCGTTGGAAAAATCGCTGCTGTGAAGCTCTCCGCAATATGTATTTGTGTCAGTGGCATCGACTGATGCAATTTACAGGCCCTGGGCTGAGTTGGTATCTGAGACACTGCTCCATTCATCAGCTGAGCTGCCCGGTATTTCAGATGCGTGACATTTGATCATCTTTAAGTCACAAAATGCCATCAGCGACAGGGTGTGCAAATTGCCCCTTTAAATCTTCCGTTCAGTTGGACCTTGTTGATTCGCTCCATCCTTATTAATAACAGTGCCTTTGGCAGCAGCGATGTGTCACGGCAAAGATCCCCCCCTGCTCCGAAACCCAGTTAATGCAAGTGCGAGGCACGGTGAATAAAGATGGATTGGGGAAGATTGTGACTGATTAGCAAACGTGCGTTATTAACGCGCGCCCCAGTGTGTTAGTGATGGTTTTGGACATCGGCGGAGTTCTCAGTGAGCAGAAGGAAGATTTTTAGTTCAGTCCGAAGAAGGGTCTCGACCCGAAACGTCGCCCATTCCTTCCCTCCAGAGACGCTGCCTGTCCTGCTGAGTTACTCCAGCATCTTGTGCCTGTCTTCTAACTTCGGTTTAGTTTAGAGATTTAGTTTAGTTTATATTGAGAAACGTGCTAGGCTAATAAAATATGATTTTTCATTATGATATACAGGCCCATCAGCCCACCAAAGCCCGCGCCGACCAGCGATCCCCGCACACTAACACTATCCTACACACACACTAGGGACAATTTACATTTACACCAATGTAAACCATTTATACAAATTTGTGAATTGTCCCCAGTGTGTGTAGGATAGTGTCAGTGTGCGGGGATCGCTGGGCGGCGCGGACTCGGTGGGCCGAAGGGCCTGTTTCCGCGCTGTATCTCTAAACTAAACTAAACTAAACCAAACATTTAGAACATAGAACAGAAAACAGTACAGCTCAGGAACAGGCCCTTCGGCCCACAACGCCGGTGCTGAACATGATGCCGTGATAAACTTAAACCCTGTGTAGAAAGGAACTGCAGACGCTGGTTTACACCGAAGACAGACACAAAATGCTGGAGTAACTCAGTGGGACAGGCAGCATCTCTGGAGAGTAGGAATGGGCGAGGTTTCAGGTCGGAACCAGTCTGACGAAGGGTCTCGACCCCGAACGTCACCTATTCCTTTTCTCCCGGGATGCTGTCCGTCCCGCTGAGTAAACTACAAAGTGGAATCAAAGGATATGGGGAGAAGGCAGGCACAGGTTACTGATTGTGGATGATCAGCCATGATCACAATGAATGGCGGTGCTGGCTCGAAGGGCCGAATGGCCTCCTCCTGCACCTATTGTCTATGTTTCTATGTTAAACCTGTTGTGTTGCGAGGATGTGAGGAAATGGCGGCGCTGCCATAGCAGCTGCGGCTTACCTGCGGTCCATTTGTCTTTGTGTTTTTGTTGGGGTTTTTTGTCTTAATTGTAGTTGTGATGTTGTGTTTTTGTGTTTGTGTACTATGTGTGTATGTGGGGGGGAGGGGGAGGAACTGTAAAATTGTAAATATGTGTCCCTTCCGAACGGAGACCCGACCTTTGTTTTCTGGGTGTTGTCTCCGTTCCTGCTGCGGCCTACCATCGGCCCAACTCCTGGAGTTGGCGCCTTCCAGGGCTCTGGTTCGCAGAGTCCGCAGACCGGACTTACCATCACCGGAGCCGGCCGTCCTCGGAGGCTGCGGGAGCAGCTGCGACTCGCCTTAGGCTCGGGCCGCGTGGATGCCGACATCGGGAGCTCCGGCAGCGGCAGCGTGTTCGCCCGCCCCGGATTGCGGGGCTTGGGTCGCGGACATTTCACCGTCCAGCGCGGCCTAAAATAGGCCGCGGGATATTTCTCTGCTGGGCGGGGGCTTCAATGTCGGGAGCCACGACTGCCCCGACGTGCAGCAACAGCGGCAGCAGCAGCGTGTTCGCCCGCCCCGGATCGGACTTATCATCGGCGGAGCCGGCCGTTCTCGGAGGCTGCGGGAGCGGCTGCGACTCGCCTTAGGCTCGGCCCGCTGCGGACCGTCCGGCACGGCCTGCAACCACAACAGCCTGACTGCGGGAGAAGACGGCAGGAGAAGGGAAAGACATTGTGGCCTTCCATCACAGTGAGGAGAGGACTGGAGGAGACTCACTGTGATGGATGTTTCTTTGATGGATGTTTCTTGTTTTGTGTGTTTTTGGGGTTGTGTAATTTTAATGCCTATTTAGTGCTTTTGTTGTTGGACTGTGGGTGACTGAATTTCGTCCAATTTGGATGACAAATAAAGTTATCTTGAATCTTGAATCTTGAATCTTGCTGCAAGTAAGAATTTCATTATTTCGTTTCTGTACAGGTGACAATTAAACACTCTTGATTTTCGGACACAGAGTGCTGGAGTAACTCAGCGGGTCAGGCAGCATCTGTGGAGAACATGGATAGGTGACGTTTCACAGAGTGCTGGAGTAACTCAGCGGGTCAGGCAGCATCTGTGGAGAACATGGACAGGTGACGTTTCACAGAGTGCTGGAGTAACTCAGCGGGACAGGCAGCGTCTCTGGAGAGAAGGAATGGGTGACGTTTCGGGTCCAGGCCCTTCTTCAGACAAAACATAACGCTTGCTGTGAATCGTTGCCCTGTGCTGGCGAATGTCCACGAGACCAGGGGAAACGGGGACCATTCTCCATCACCTTGGACTCCATGGTTCAATGGTGCTTCATCATTATTTGCCACATCAGCAACTGCACGGTGAAATGCCTTTTGCATTCATAACACATGCGGGCACTGCCAGTTTGGGCACCACTATCCAAACTACAGTCCAGTCGATGTACCTCTCCCCTCCTCTCCTCTCCTCTCCTCCCCGCTCCTCTCCCCTCCGCCCCTCTCCTCTCCTCTCCCATCCTCTTCCATCCTCTTCCATCCTCTCCTCTCCTCTCCTCTCCTCTCCTCTCCTCTCCTCTCCTTTTCTCTCCTCTCCTCTCCTCTCCTCTCCTCTCCTCTCCTCTCCTCTCCTCTCCTCTCCTCTCCTCTCCTCTCCTCTCCTCTCCTCTCCTCTCCTCTCCTCTCCTCTCCTCTCCTCTCCTCTCCTCTCCTCTCCTCTCCTCTCCCTCTCCCTCTCCCTCTCCATCTCCCTCTCCCTCTCCTCTCCTCTCCCCTCCCCTCCCCTCCCCTCCCCTCCTCTCCTCTCCTCTCCTCCCCTCTCCCATCCTCTCCTGGTGAGTCTGTGGAATTCGTTGTCACAGAAGTCTGTGGAGGCTGTCAAATTATACATTGAAGGCAGAGACGGATGGATACTTGATTAGCATGGGTGTCAGGGGTTATGGGGAGAAGGCAGGAGAATGGGGTTAGGAGAGGGAGATGGTTCAGCCACGATTGAATGTTGGAGCAGACTTGATGGGCTGAATGGCCTAATTCTACTATCACTTATGACCAAACACAGGCAGGTTGGACTAGTGCAGCTGGGGCATGTGGGCCGGTGCGGGCAAGATGGGCCGAAGTACCTGTTTCCACACTGTATGACACTATTTTCCAAGTGCCTGTTTCCACACAGTATCACTCTATGACTCTGTAAACTGGAAGGAGTAGAAGTTGGAATTTTATTAAAAACGCTGGCTTTAATGACGAAGTAATGGAGAGCAGGATGTTTTAATGAGAAGATGCCTGGGTGAATGTCGTAACGTCCTACTTTGATGCGATCTCGGGGCTTTTTATTAGGTGTATCGTGCCTATTACCCACTTCTATTGCGTTCAGGCTGATAAAAAAATGGATTTTAATATCACGTTGCCATTAAGAAAGAGTTTATTGCTGGTACTACAGTCATCTGCAGCCCATAACCCCAGAAACAGCAGATCTTGTTAATAGATCGGCCTGAAACTGCCGGTGGCGCAGCGGTAAAGTCGCTGCCTTTACATCGCTTACAGCGTCAGAGACCCCGGTTCAATCCCGACTACGGGCGCTGTCTGTACGGAGTTTGTACGTTCTGCCCGTGACCCGCGTGGGTTTTCTCCGAGATCTTCGGTTTCCTCCCGCACTCCAAAGACGTGCAGGTCTTCGTAGGTTCATTGGCTCGGTGTAAATGTAAATTGTTCCCTAGTGTGTGCAGGATAGTGAGAAGGAACCTTTTCACCCAGAGAGTTGTGAATTTGTGGACACCGATCTCAAGGGGAGAGGTTGGTTATAAATCAAGGCTGGGAAGCAAGATAAGAAAAGGCTTTACCGGAGAATTATGGTTGGTATGCACTGGAGTTTAGGAGGATGAGAGGGGGTCTAATAGAGACATATAAAATTATAAAAGGACTGGCCAAGCTAGATGCAGGAAAAATGTTCCCAATGTTGTGGAGAGTCCAGACCCAGGGGCCACAGACAGTCTAAGAATAAAGGGGAGGCCATTTAAAACTGAGGTGAAAAGGAACTTTTTCACCCAGAGAGTTGTGAATTTGTGGAATTCTCTGCCACAGAGGGCAGTGGAGGCCAAATCACTGGATGGATTTAAGAGAGAGTAAGATAGAGCTCTAGGGGCTAGCGGAATCAAGGGGTATGGGGAGAAGGCAGGCACGGGTTAATGATTGTGGACGATCAGCCATGATCACAATGAATGGCGGTGCTGGCTCGAAGGGCCGAATGGCCTACTCCTGCACCTATTGTCTATTGTCTATTGTCTATTGAAGGGCCGAATGGCCTCCTCCTGCACCTATTTTCTATGTTTCTATGTTAAGTACAAGTGTGCGGGGATCACTGGGTCGGCACGGACCCGGTGGGCCGAAGGGCCTGTTTCTGTGTTGTGTCTCTAAACTAAAGTAAAATAAACTAAACTAAACTATATGAAGTTAAATTAAATTGAACTTAACTAAGCTAAATTAAATTAAATTTGAGTTAAGCTAAACAAAACTAAAGCAATAAGCAAAACTAAAATATACCAGAGAAGATTATCTTTCATACTTCCAGTCATTTACAGGTAAAAAGATTTAAAAAAACCCACTGAGTTATTTGTGGCACCGAACACGAATAAGCCCGAAAATTAATTGAGTGTGAAATTGAATGGGAATGCTGATCCAACCCATTCCTGAAGAAGTGAGCATTGTACAAGGCTTGGTGTTACAGCTCTAATCAGACGATGAAGGTGGGCACCTAAAACAGCTCAACCATGGGGTAGAGATTTGTAAAACAACACTTTGGGGATCAAGTAGCACTTGGATTACCTGGGAAGATATACAGCACCTTAAGAGTTCTTTTTCCCAACATATCTTTTTCACCACAGAGGGTGGTGGGTGTGTGGAACGAGTTGCCGGAGGAGGTAGTTGAGGCTGGGACTATCGCAACGTTTAAGAGACAGGTACATGGATAGGACAGGTTTGGGGGGATATGGACCAAACGCGGGGCAGGTGGGACTAGTGTAGCTGGGGCATGTTGGCCGGTGTGGGCAAGTTGGGCCGAAGGGCCTGTTTCCACTGACTATGACTCTGAGTCTGAAGAAGTCTGAAGAAGGGTCTCGACCCGAAACGTCACCCATTCCTTCTCTCCCGAGATGCTGCCTGACCTGCTGAGTTACTCCAGCTTTTTGTGAATAAATACCTTCGATTTGTACCAGCATCTGCAGTTATTTTCTTACATGACTCTGAGATATATCTTCAAAGAATACATGGCAAATTGAGCTCAGTTCAATTTAGATAGTCTAATGGTTCTGTACCATCTTATACCTCTAGTTTCCCTCTCCCCTGACTCTCAGTCTGAAGAAGGGTCTCGACCCGAAACGTCACCCATTCCTTTTCTCCAGAGATGCTGCCTGACCTGCTGAGTTACTCCAGCTTTTTGTGTCTATCTTTAGTTTAGTTTAGTTTAGTTTTGAGATGCAGTTTAGGAAACAGGCCCTTCGGCCCATCGGGTCCGTGCCGACCAGCGATCGCCCGTTCACACAAGTTCTACGTTATCTCACTTTCTCATGCACGATATCAATAGTCAATAATCGTTTATTTGTCACATACACATAAATGTGCAGTGAAATGAAACACTACCCGCAGTTGAACAATAAGACCAATAAGAATAATCAATACAAATGCAATAACACAACCAAACACCAAACAAAAAGAAACATCCATCACAGTGAGTCTCCTCCAGTCCCTCCTCACTGTGATGGAAGGCCACAATGTCTTTTCTCTTCCCCTGCCGTCTTGTCCCGAGGTCAGACTGTTGTCGCCGCCACGTCGGGGCGGTCGGGGGCTCCCGACATTGAAGCCCCCGCCGGACGGTGAAAGGTCCGTGGCGGGCCGACCCAAGCCTCGCGACTCGGGACGGGCGAACACGCTGCCTCTGCCGCTGCCGGAGCTCCCGATGTCGGCCCCCATCCAGGGGCCTGCGGGCTTCCGACGTCCACGCGGCCCGCGCCGGAGCCTCCGGAGACGAGTCGCAGCCGCTCCCGCAGCATCCGCAGGCGGCCAGCGCCGCAGGTGGTGAGTCCGGGCCGCGGGCTCTGCGAACCAGAGCCCCAGGTGGTCCCAGGTGCATGGCCGGTGGTAGGCCGCAGCGGGAACGGAGACACGATACAGAAACAAAGGTCGCGTCTCCGTTCGGGAGAGAGAATTTTACAGTTCCCGTTCCTCCCCCCACCCCCCCCCCCCCCCCCAAAACATAACATACAAACACTACACCATATTAAAACTACAATTCATACAAAAACAACAAAAAACACAATAGACAGACTGACTGCAGGCAAGCCGCAGCTGCGACGGCAGCGCTGGCTCCTCTCCCTACACACTAGCGGCAAGTTACCTACAGACCTGCGTGTCTTTGGGATGTGGGAGGAAACCGGAGCACCCGGAGGAAACCCACGCGGTCACGGGAGAACGTGCAAAATCCACACACATTAGCCGCCGGCCACGCTTGCAGGCTGGAAGAGTCTGTGTACCATGGAGTGTGTGAGTCTGTGTTCCACGTGTACATGGAGTGTGTGAGTCTGTGTTCCACATGTACACGGAGTGTGTGAGTCTGTGTACCACGTGTACACGGAGTGTGTGAGTCTGTGTTCCACGTGTACACGGAGTGTGTGAGTCTGTGTTCCACGTGTACACGGAGTGTGTGAGTCTATGTACCGTGTACACGGAGTGTGTGAGTCTGTGTTCCACGTGTACACGGAGTGTGTGTCTGTGTACCGTGTACATGGAGTGTGTGAGTCTGTGTTCCACGTGTACACGGAGTGTGTGTCTGTGTACCGTGTACATGGAGTGTGTGAGTCTATGTACCGTGTACATGGTGTGTGTGAGTCTATGTTCCACGTGTACACGGTGTGTGTGAGTCTGTGTTCCACGTGTACATGGTGTGTGTGAGTCTGTGTTCCACGTGTACATGGAGTGTGTGAGTCTGTGTTCCACGTGTACATGGAGTGTGTGAGTCTGTGTTCCACGTGTACATGGAGTGTGTGAGTCTGTGTTCCACGTGTACATGGAGTGTGTGAGTCTGTGTTCCACGTGTACATGGAGTGTGTGAGTCTGTGTTCCACGTGTACATGGAGTGTGTGAGTCTGTGTTCCACGTGTACACGGAGTGCGTGAGTCTGCCCTATGTGACCACCGGCCGCCACTGGTGGAGCGGGAGCGTGTGGCCGCTGGCTGGGTGAGGTCACGCGGGGCGCGCGGGGCGGTGACGTCACCCTTTGTCCCGTGCTTGGGAGTGAGGAAGTTGGCGACACCCGTAGTACAGACAGCGCCACCCGTAGTCAGGATGGAACCCGGGTCTCCGGCGCCGTGAGGCAGCAACTCTACCGCTGAGCCACCGTGCCGCGCCCCCACCCCCCATATAACTTGCAGCAGGGAACGTTTCCGCTCGGCGTGTTCCAGCGGGTTAGACAGCGGCCCGCGGAGGATGCAGTGGCAAACAATCAGAGCAATGCAAAGTGCAAGGATCTAAATCGAGGGAGGAGAGGTTAAGGCAATCAGGGCCCGTTTGCAAGTTTGAGGAGGGAATTGACAAAGACGCTCTCGAGCAAACTGACACCGATCTCAAGGGGAGAGGGTTGGTTATAAATCAAGGCTGGGAAGCAAAATAAGAAAAGGCTTTCCCGGAGAATTGTGGAACATGTCTCGAGCTGGATAGACCTCTCAAGGATAGCGGAGTCAGGGGGTACGGGGAGAAGGCAGGAACGGGGTACTGATTGAGAATGATCAGCCGTGATCACATTGAATGGCGGTGCTGGCTCGAAGGGGCCGAATGGCCTCCTCCTGCACCTATTGTCTGAGGGTCTCCAATGACTGTCTGTACGGAGTTTTCAAGAGAGAGCTAGATAGAGCTCTTAAGGATAGTGGAGTCAGGGGTACGGGGAGAGGGCAAGAACGGGGTGCTGATTGAGAATGATCAGCCATGATCACATTGAATGGCGGTGCTGGCTCGAAGGGGCCGAATGGCCTACTCCGGCACCTATTGCCCATGTCGAAGAAAGTCCCGGCTTTCTTGAAGATACTTGCTCAGATTTGACCCAAAGTCATCACATTTAAGGACTCCCTCTACACGCGCTCTGAAAAAAACACAAGAACCCCACCCAAGCCAGCTGCTCGATCTGTTCCCACCTCTGAACTCACAAAGGATTCTCGCAAAGGAGAGCAAAGTTGCCCCTGTTCCAATATCTAAAGGGGCTGCTCCTTGCTTTTTGCCTGCACTTTTCACCCACCATCCTCATCTTTGGACACCCTGTGTGAAGGCCGAAGATGTCCTGGTTGGGTTGGGTCGCTCCTGGGCTCCAAGCTGGCCGTCCGCGACTCACGGCGCCAGGCGGAAGAGTATTAAGGGGTTGGACACGTTAGAGGCAGGAAACATGTTCCCAATGTTGGGGGAGTCCAGTACCAGGGGCCACAGTTTAAGAATAAGGGGTGGGCCATTTAGAACTGAGACGAGGAAAAGCTTTTTCGGTCAGAGAGTTGTGAATCTGTGGGAATTCTCTGCCTCAGAGGGCAATGGAGGCCAATTCTCTGAATGCATTCAAGAGAGAGCTGGATAGAGCTCTTAAGGATAGCGGAGTCAGGGGGTATGGGGAGAAGGCAGGAACGGGGTACTGATTGAGAATGATCAGCCGTGATCACATTTGATGATGGTGCTGGCTCGAAGGGCCGAATGGCCTCCTCCTGCACCTATTGTCTATTGTCTATTGTCTATTGTCTATTGTCTATTGTCTATTGTCTATTGTCTATTGTCTATTGTTTATTGTCTATTGTGTATTGTCTATTGTCTATTGTCATTCTCCTGCCTTCTCCCCGTAACCCCTGACGCTCGTACCCATGGTAAAATGGAGGGCTTATTGACGAAGTATGTCATCACCGTGATTCCCGTTCAGAGTTACGAGGACTCGTGAAACGTGTTCCCGGCATGAGTGGGGCACGTTTAACTGTGCTACACAGGCAGGGAAGTCAAATTAATTAACATGAAACCTTTACAGACTAGTGCAGTACATTACAGGGTGACTGTAGAAGATGTTAATGCAAAACAAATCTCGCACTACATCAATCCCCTGCGGGTCACTGAACCTGAAACATGATCATCATACAACCTTAACGTTCAATGTCCTCCAGTTATATCTACAGTCGGAGAACGATCTTTGAAGGAGATAGCAGCAATTTGAAATGTAATTTATTGGAAGAAAAAGGATACAGCGGGTCAGTTGACTTGCACTCAAAGAATTGTAATTTCTGTCATTTGGAACTCCAACGCCACACAATTATGTGAGGTGTGTGTTTAATATTAATGGAGATTGTTACTAAAAATGCATGATTCCCAGTGAACATTTATCCTTTTGGGCAGCTTACAGCACAGCAGCATTAATGTCAATTTTTCTGCCTTCAAACAACCCTTGCATCCCCTCTGTCTCTCTCTCTCTCTCCCACTCTCTCTCCCTCTCTCTCTCCCTCTCCCTCTCTCTCTCTCTCTCTCTCTCTCTCTCTCTCTCTCTCTCTCTCTCTCTCTCTCTCTCTCTCTCTCTCTCTCTCTCTCTCTCTCTCTCTCTCTCTCTCTCTCTCTCTCCCTCTCTCCCTCCCTCTCTCCCTCCCTCTCTCTCTCTCTCCCATTCTCCCATTCTCTCTCTCTCTTTCTCTCTCTCTCTCTCTCTCTCTCTCTCTCTCTCTCTCTCCTCTCTCTCTCTCTCTCTCTCTCTCTCTCTCTCTCTCTCTCTCTCTCTCTCTCTCTCTCTCTCTCTCTCTCTCTCTCTCTCTCTCCCTCTCTCTCTCTCTCTCCCTCTCTCTCTCTCTCTCTCCGTCCCCCCCCTCGTCGTTGTACCAGTTTCACCGTTGTCCTGTTGAGTTTCGTTGTCTGTTACTTGTTTTCACCTCGCCCACAGCCAACAATGGCCCATTTCCTTTATCCCGCGTTACTTTTTTTTGCATGTCTTTCATTCTTAAGGTCGTAAGGGATAGGAGTTGAATTAGGCCATTCGGCCCATCAAGTCTACTCCGTCATTCAATCACGGCTGATCTATCTCTCCCTCCAAACCCCATTCTCCTGCCTTCTCCCCATAACCTCTGACAGCCATACTAATCAAGAATCTATCTGTCTCTCCCTTAAAAATACCCACTGACTTGGCCTCCACAGCCTTCTGTGGCAATGAATTCTACAGATTCACCACCCTCTGACTAAATAAATTCCTCCTCATCTCCTTCCTAAAGGAACGTCCTTTAATTCTGAGGCTGTGCCCTCTGGTCCTAGACTCTCCCACTCGTGGAAACATCCTCTCCCCATCCACTCTATCCAGGCCTTCAAACTCATTCCAAAGTTTTACCTCCTGTTTTGAGTAATAGCTGTTTCCAGAGAAAAAAAGGAGCATGATTGGGTCAGGAAGTCATGATGCAGCTATTATGGAACTTTGTAGTGTAAGAAAATAACTGCAGATGTTGGTACAAATCGAAGGTATTTATTTCACAAAATACTGGAGTAACTCAGCAGGTCAGGCAGCATCTCAGGAGAGAAGGAATGGGTGACGTTTCGGGTTGAGACCCTTCTTCAGACTGATGTCGGGGGGGGGGGGGGCGGGACAAAGGAAGGATATAGGTGGAGATAGGTGGATATAGGAAGATAGAGGGAGAACTGGGAAGGGGGAGGGGAAGAGAGGGACTGAGGAACTATCTACAGTTGGAGAAGTCAATGTTCATACTGCTGGGCTGCAAGCTGCCCAAGCGAAATATGAGGTGCTGTTCCTCCAATTTCATGTGGGCCTCACTATGGCACTGGAGGAGGCCCATGACAGAAAGATCAGACTGGGAGTGGGAGGGGGAGTTGATGTGCTCAGCCACTGGGAGATCAGGTTGGTTAAAGCGGACTGAGCGAAGGTGTTGAGATTACGGGTGTCAGGAATTACGGGGCGAAGGCAGGAGAATGGGGTTGAGAGGGGAAGATAGACAATAGACAATAGGTGCAGGAGGAGGCCATTCAGCCCTTCGAGCCAGCACCGCCATTCAATGTGATCATGACTGATCATTCTCAATCAGTACCCCGTTCCTGCCTTCTCCCCATACCCCCTGACTCCGCTATCCTTAAGAGCTCTATCTAGCTCTCTCTTGAATGCATTCAGAGAATTGGCCTCCACTGCCTTCTGAGGCAGAGAATTCCACAGATTCACAACTCTCTGACTGAAAAAGTATTTCCTCATCTCCGTTCTAAATGGCCTACCCCTTATTCTTAAACTGTGGCCCCTTGTTCTGGACTCCCCCCAACATTGGGAACATGTTTCCTGCCTCCAACGTGCCCAACCCCTTAATAATCTTATACGTTTCGATAAGATCCCCTCTCATCCTTCTAAATTCCAGTGCATACAAGCCTAGTCGTTCAACATGGTGGTGATGGCTCAAAGGGCCTAATGGCCTACTCCTGCACCTGTTGTCTATTGTCTATTGCCTGTTGTCTGTTGTCTATTGTCTATTGTCTATTGTCTGTTGTCTATTGTTTATTGTTTCCGCACTGTGTCTCTGAAGGCCTGCCGTTCAGCTCGGCCCTCTCTTCCCCCACATGTGCGTGGAATAACTAACCCCGCTGTGCCTGGGCCTTTTATTCATGGTCGGTGACCCAGCACGCAGCAGGTCAGCCTCACAGCTCAGCGGCACCTTCTCTTTCATTAACTGCTGTCCATCGCTCTCCATGCCCTGACAGCGAGACTCCACTTTGAAGTCGCTGACGGATGTCGAGGCCAACGGACAGTGACTGCACTTCGCCGCGCTGCAAGGACGCGCTCCGCAGCAGGCCGGCGCTGAATGTTAAACCCATCTCGCGGGGGCCTGCTCCTCTCGCGGCCCTCCCGTGCAGCTGCGGCCTCATGCATTGCTGCCTCGGTCTCTGCCTCGCAGAGGGCTGCAAAAATGCGGGGCTTTCAGTGTTTAGCGGTTAGAGACGCAGCGTGGAAACGGGCCCCATGCATAGGAACAGAGAACTGCAGACGCCGGTGTATACCAACGATAAAAACCACAGAGTGCTGGAGTAACTCAGCGGGTCAGGCAGCATCTGTGGAGAACGTGGACGGGTGACGTTTCACAGAGTGCTGGAGTAACTCAGCGGGTCAGGCAGCGTCTCTGGAGAACATGGATACGTGACGTTTTGGGGTCAGGACCCTTCTTTAGACTGTCGGCCATCCTTGTGCTGAAGAAGGGTCCCGACCTGAAATGTCACCTATCCACGTTCTCCACAGATGCTGCCTGACCCGCTGTGTTACTCCAGCACTCTGTGAAACGTCACCTATCCGTGTTCTCCACAGATGCTGCCCGACCCACTGAGTTACTCCAGCACTTTGTGCCTACCTTTGGTGTAAACCAGCATCTGCAGTTCTTTCCTCCACATCTTTTTGATCAGTTTTGCAGATTTTGTTTTTAAAGGACGCTGGCATTAAACAGATGGATATTTAGTGTACTAGGCCTGGAGAGTCTAAGACCAGAGGTCACAGCCTCAGAATGAAAGGATGTTCCTTTAGGAAGGAGATGAGGAGGAATTTGTTCAGTCAGAGGGTGGTGAATCTGTGGGATTCTTTGCCACAGAAGGCTGTGGAGGCCACAAGTCAGTGGACATTTTTAAGGCAGAGATAGATAGAATCTTGATTAGTGCGGGTGTCAGGGGTTACGGGGAGAAGGCAGGAGAATGGGGTAGGAGGGAGAGATAGATCAGCCGTGATTGAATGGTAGACTTGATGGGCCGAATGGCCTAATTCTGCTCCAATCATTTGTGAACGGTGCCATCCAAAATTTCGGAGAAATTGTCCTGTGGATCTTAGTGAGTTTATTGGACATCCTGTGACAGTCTTTAGATCATATTACATAGAAAATATGTATGCAGGGGTAGGCCTTTCTGCCCTTCGAGCCAGCACCACCATTCAATGTGGTCATGACTGACCATCCAAAATCAGTACCCCGTTCCTGCTTTCTCCCGTAACCCTTTGATTCTGTTAGGCCTCAGAGCTAAACCTAACTCTCTCTTGAAAACCTTGAAAATGGTGTTCAAACAACATTCATATCAAGCTAGCCCAGACGTCAGGAATGAGGAAATATAATTTTCCTTTCTGCATTGAAAAATAACATTGAATAACAGAGATAAGGATTGAATACAAGCCGTTGGAAATTGGGCGTGCAATCTCTTGCAGGCTCTTATTCCCCACAATAAGTTTATTTTAAATCAATTTTACTTCACAAAATGACTTATGTGGAGTGTGCCTATCTTGATATAATAATAAGATATATTAGCCAGTGAGGCTATTAAACATAAGATTTGAGTTTCAGGGTTAGAGGTTCCCATGACAGTTAATCTCACCTTTCCACGTTCTCATTTAAAAAGTCTCAGCATAAAGGCCTCCTCCTAAATGGTGCTTGAGTGTGGAGATTAGAAACATAGAAAATAGGCGCATGAGGAGGCCATTCGGCCCTTTGAGCCAGCACCGCCATTCATTGTGATCACGGCTGATCGTCCACAATCAATAACCCCTTGCCTGCCTTCTCCCCATATCCCTTGAGTCAACTAGCCCCTAGAGCTCTATCTAACTCTCTCCTAAATCCATCTAGTGATTTGGCCTCCACTGCCCTCTGAGGCAGAGAATTCCACAAATTCACAACTCTCTGGGTGAAAAAGTTCCTTCTCACCTCAGTTTTAAACGGCCTCCCCTTTATTCTAAGACTGTGGCCCCTGGTTCTGGACTGCCCCAACATTGGGAACATTTATCCTGCATCTAGCTTGTCCAGTCCTTTTGTATGTTTCTGTAAGATTCCCCCTCATCCTGTCTATTGTCTAAGTAGCGGCCACGTTGGCGCAGCGGTAAAGTCGCTGCCTTACAGCGAATGCAGCGCCGGAGACCCGGGTTCCATCCCGACCACGGGCGCCGTCTGCACGGAGTTTGCACGTTCTCCCCGTGACCCGCGTGGGTTTTCTCTGAGAAATTCAGTTTCTCCCCACACTCCAAAGACGTGCAGGTTTGTAGGTTAATCGGCTTGGCGTATGTGTAAATTGTCCCTGGTGTGTGTGTGTGTGGGGCAGCGTTAATGTGCATGGATCGCTGGTCGGCGCGGACTCGGTGGGCCGAAGGGCCTGTTTCCACGCTGTATCTCTAAGCTAAACTATACTAAGGGTGCTGCCTGTCCCGCTGAGTTACTCCAGCATCTTGCGTCTACTTTAAAAACCTGTCATGGAGGTGAATTAATGGGATGTCTCTGGAAGGCATCCGAGACAACACTTAACCAAGTGACAATTAGCAATGTACTCAATTAATATTAAACCTCAAAACTCCCCTTTTCGTGACAGAAATCATGATCCTGATGAGTATTAATTGATTATCCCAGCCGGAACAAAATACATCTCCTTCCACTTTCCCGAAGCAACTTGCAATGAATATTGTGACTGATAAGAATGTAATTCGAAGAAATGTAATTCTAAGAAACCCAAAAATGCTTTTTAATCAAAATTAGATCAATACCTTCCTTTAGGAAGGAGATGAGGAGGAATTTCTTAAGTCAGAGGGTGGTGAATCTGTGGGATTCTTTGCCACAGAAGGCTGTGGAGGCCAAGTCAGTGGATATTTTTAAGGCAGAGATAGATAGATTCTTGATTAGTGCGGGTGTCAGAGGTTACGGGGAGAAGGCAGGAGAATGGGGTTAGGAGGGAGAGATAGATCAGCCATGATTGAATGGCGGAGTGGACTCGATGGGCCGAATGGCCTAATTCTGCTCCTATCACATGACCGTATGAATTTACCATATGTTTCGATTGGGACTTTATTGTAACTTCTTCTCCCAGTTATTTCCCTGCCCCCTCGTCAGTCTCTCTGTCTCACGTATATTAAACTTGTAGAGGAGTGAGGGCTTTCACCACACAGTGCGTAACACGCTACAAAGTTGTCAATCACGGCTGATCTATCTCTCCCTCCTAACCCCATTCTCCTGCCTTCTCCCCACAACTCCTGACACTCGCACTGAGGGGGGATCTTATAGAAACATATAAAATTCTTAAGGGGTTGGAGAGGCTAGATGCGGGAAGATTGTTCCCGATGTTGGAGTCCAGAACCAGGGGTCACAGCTTAAGGATAAGGGGGAAGTCTTTTAGGACCGAGATGAGAAAACATTTCTTCACACAGAGAGTGGTGAGTTTGTTAAATTCTCTGCCACAGAAGGTAGTTGAGGCCAGTTCATTGGCTATATTTAAGAGGGAGTTAGATGTGGCCCTTGTGGCTAAAGGGATCAGGGGGTATGGAGAGAAGGCAGGTACAGGTTACTGAGCTGGATGATCAGCCATGATCATATTGAATGGCGGTGCAGGCTCGAAGGGCCGAATGGCCTACTCCTGCACCTAGTTTCTATGTTTCTATGTTTCTATGAATCTATCTATCTCTGCCTTAAATATATCCATTCACTTGGCCTCCACAGCCTTCTGTGGCAAAGAATCCCACAGATTCACCACCCTCTGACTAAAGAAATCCCTCCTCATCTCCTTCCTAAAAGAACGTCCTTTAATTCTGTGGCTGTGACCTCTGGTCCTAGACTCTCCCACTAGTGGAAACATCCTCTCCACATCCACTCTACCCAGGCCTTTCACTATTTGGTGAGTTTTCTAATGAAGTCCCCTCCTCATCCTTCAAAACACCACGAGTACAGGCCCAGTGCCGACAAATGGGCGCTCCGGTTTCCTCCCCCGTCCCAAAGATGTGCAGGTTTGCAGGGTAATTGGCTTCTGGAAATTGTCCCTAGTGGGTGTAGGATAGAACTAGTGTGCTGGTGATCGGTATGGACCTGGCGGGCCGAAGGGCCGACTCCCACCCTCTAAACCAGAGATTTCCGAGTAAATTAAATTTGGTGCTCCGGTCTTCGATGTCCCTTACTCTGGCCAAGAGACTCATGGGGATCTCTGTTCATGCTTTTGGCCCACATCCCTCTAAACCTGTCCAGTCTGAAGAAGGGTCTCGACCCAAAACGTCACCCATTCCTTCTCTCCAGAGATGCTGCCTGACCCGCTGAGTTACTCCAGCGTTTTGTGTCCACCTTTGATTTGTACCAGCATCTGCAGTGTCCGATCTATTCCCCTCACGAGTGACGTGTACTATAGACAATAGACAATAGACAATAGGTGCAGGAGGAGGCCATTCGGCCCTTCGAGCCAGCACCGCCATTCAATGTGATCATGGCTGATCATTCTCAATCAGTCCCCGTTCCTGCCTTCTCCCCATACCCCCTGACTCCGCTATCCTTAAGAGCTCTATCCAGCTCTCTCTTGAATGCATTCAGAATACTAATTATGGCCTGAACACAATGCTATCTGAAGTGCTCTGTACGTTATTTTAATCTTTTGTATCTAAGCAACTGTCCTGAATTTCGCTATCAGCTAAAATTGTCTTTCGTCAACATTGCCACGGGAACATAGATCTAATTTATGGAACTGTGAAGAAAAAAAAGAAGATGCTTTTAGTTTTTAATTTTGTTTAGAGATACAGCGCGGAAACAGGCCCTTCGGCCCACCGAGTCCGTGCCGCCCAGCGATCCCCGCACACTAACACTATCCCACGCACACTAGGGACAATTATTGAGGGTTCTTTCTTGATTAGACAATAGACAATAGGTGCAGGAAGAGGCCATTCAGCCCCTCGAGCCAGCAGGGCGGCACGGTAGCGCAGCGGTAGAGTTGCTGCTTTACAGCGAATGCAGCGCCGGAGACTCAGGTTCGATCCTGACTACGGGTGCTGCACTGTAAGGAGTTTGTACGTTCTCCCCGTGACCTGCGTGGGTTTTCTCCGAGATCTTCGGTTTCCTCCCACACTCCAAAGACGTACAGGTATGTAGGTTAATTGGCTGGGTAAATGTAAAAATTGTCCCTAGTGGGTGTAGGATAGTGTTAATATACGGGGATCGCTGGGCGGCACGGACTTGGAGGGCCGAAAAGGCCTGTTTCCGGCTGTATATATATGATATGATATGATATGATACCATTCACCGTGATCATGGCCGATCATTCACAATCAGTACCCCGTTCCTGCCTTCTCCCCATACCCCCTGACTCCGCTATCTTTGAGAGCTCTATCTAGCTCTCTCTTGAAAGCATCCAGAGAATTGGCTTCCACTGCCTTCTGAGGCAGAGAATTCCACTGCTTCACAACTCTCTGAGTGAAAAAGGTTTTCCTCATCTCCGTTCTAAATGGCCTCCCCCTTATTCTTAAACTGTAGTCAGGGGTTGTGGGGAGAAGCGAGGAGAATGTTGTTAGGAGGGAGAGATGGATCAGCCGTGATTGAATGGGGGAGTAGATTTGATGGGCCGAATGGCCTGATTCTACTATTCCTTATGACCTTATGACATTTCACATTAATACCAAGCCAATTAACCTACAAACTTGTATGTCTTTGGAGTGCGGGAGGAAACCGAAGATCTCGGAGAAAACCCGCCCGGGTCAGGGGGAGAACGTACAAACTCCGCACAGACAGCGCCCGTAGTCGGGATGGAACCCGGGTCTCCGGCGCTGTGAGGCAGCAGCTCTACCGCCACGCCACCGTGCCACCGTGCCGTTTAATTTGAATAGTGACGGATGCAGACTTTCAGAGAGACGTGGAATGTTATTCCGTCTTTACATTTTAATAGGTTGAGAGGCAAATTCAGGAACATCTGATCTACAGATCACCTGAGCATCAATTAAACTTCCATTCAGACCAACACAATCAGTCAAGGCCAAACGCAAATTGGAAGAACAGCACCTCATGTTTCGCTTGGGCAGCTTACAGCCCAGCGGTATGAATATTGATGTCTCTAACTTCAAGTAACCCTTGCGTCCCCTCCCTCTCTCCGTCCCTCCCCCACCCTGGTCTAGTTTCAAAGTCTTGTTGAGTCTCGTTGTCTGTTACTCCTTTTCACCTCGCCCTCGGCTAACGAGGGCCTGTTTCCTTTATCATCGTTACTTTTTTGCGTGTCTTTCATTTATTTGTTCCACATCTTGCTATTGAGGGCGTGCAGCGTAGGTTTACTAGGGTTAATTCCCGGGATGGCGGGACTGTCGTATGTTGAAAGACTGGAGCGACTAGGCTTGTACACACTGGAATTTAGAAGGATGAGAGGAGATCTCATCGAAACGTATAAGATTATTAAGGGGTTGGACACGTTAGAGGCATGAAACATGTTCCCAATGTTGGGGGGAGTCCAGAACAAGGGGCCACAGTTTAAGAATAAGGGGTAGGCCATTTAGAACGGAGATGAGGAAAAACTTTTTCAGTCAGAGAGTTGTGAATCTGTGGAATTCTCTGCCTCAGAAGGCAGTGGAGGCCAATTCTCTGAATGCATTCAGGAGAGAGCTAGATAGAGCTCTTAAGGATAGCGGAGTCAGGGGGTATGGGGAGAAGGCAGGAACGGGGTACTGATTGAGAATGATCAGCCATGA
The DNA here is from genome assembly GCF_053455715.1 of Rhinoraja longicauda. NCBI lineage: Eukaryota > Metazoa > Chordata > Chondrichthyes > Rajiformes > Arhynchobatidae > Rhinoraja > Rhinoraja longicauda. The sequence goes on from NC_135977.1 coordinate 4,137,038, forward strand.
TCACATTGAATGGCGGTGCTGGCTCGAAGGGCTGAATGGCCTCCTCCTGCACCTATTGTCTATTGTCTATTGTCTATCTCTCCACATCACCGTCTATATCTCTCGTCTCCCTTTCCCCCTGACTCTCAGTCCGAAGAAGGGTCTCGACCCGAAACGTCACCCGTTCCTTCTCTCCAGAGATGCTGCCTGACCCGCTGAGTTACTCCAGCTTTTCGTGTCTACCTTCGGTTTAAACCAGCGTCGGCAGTTTCTTCCTGCGCGCTCGAGCCTTCTCCTGAACAGAGACGGAGAATCCTTTGGGGTTAATTATCCGCATGTGCTTTCTGCTTGCAGTTGACATTCAGCACTGTTAATCTTTACGATGCTATGCAACGCGTCAAACTCGACTTCAAAATTAATTGAAAGATAAAAAAAGCAAGACATATTTTTATGCAGATTTCATGAACCCAAACAGTTCCATGTTGTTTTACTGAGGCTCCACAAGGCGCTGGTCGGGCCACATTTGGAATATCGTGAGCAATTGTGGGCCCCATAATGTGAGGAAGGATGTGCTGGCTCTGGAGAGGGTCCAGAGGAGGTTTACAAGAACGATCCCAGGAATGAGTGGGTTAACCTATGGCGAGCGTTTGTCGGCACTGGGCCTGTACTCGCTGGAGTTTAGAACGATGAGGGGGGACCTCATTGAAACGTACAGAATAGTGAGCGGCCTGGATAGAGTGGATGTGGAGAGGATGTTTCCACTAGTGGGAGAGTCTAGGACCAGAGGTCACAGCCTCAGAATGTAAGGACATTCTTTTAGGAATGAGATGAGGAGGAAATTCTTCAGTCAGAGGGTGGTGAATCTGTGGATTTTTTTGCCACAGAAGGCTGTGGAGGCCACAAGTCAGTGGATATTTTTGAGGCAGAGATGGATAGATTCTTGATTAGTATGGGTGTCAGGGGTTACAGGGAGAAGGCAGGAGAATGGGGTTGGGAGGGAGAGATAGATCAGACATGATTGAGTGGCGGAGTAGACTTGATGGGCCGAATGGCCTAATTCTACCCCGGTCGCTTGTGACCTGATGTCACAACCAGCCACCATTCCCCCAACATCCGTTAATCCTCGTCTCTCATTGGAATCGCATTTAATTGCTGTTCAGCTCTTTTGTGTCAGAAGTGAAATGCTTTGGGATCCGGGCATGCGAGACCTTTTCACCGGGAGGCATTCAGTAATGGTTCGGCTGGTTTCTAATGCGTTCCTCAGCCACTACATTGAAGAGATGAATGGTACTGAAAATTATCTTTGAATGCCGGCAGCTATTCATCGAGTGATAGAGTCATCGAGTGACACAGCGTGGAAACAGGCCCAACATGTCCCAGCTACACTAGTCCCGCTTGGCCCATATCCCTCCAAACCTGTCCCAAGAGAGAGCTAGATAGAGCTCTTAATGATAGCGGAGTCAGGGGGTATGGGGAGAAGGCGGGAACGGGGTACTGATTGAGAATGATCAGCCGTGATCATATTGAATGGCGGTGCTGGCTCGAAGTGCTGAATGGCCTCCTCCTGCACCTATTGTCTATTGTCTATTGTCTATTGTCATCCATGTACCTGTCTAACGGTTTCTTAAACGTTGGGATAGTCCCAGCCTCAACTACCTCCTCCGGCAGCTCGTTCCATACACCCACCACCCTCTGTGTGGAAAAGTTACCCCTCAGATTCCTATTAAATCTTTTCCCCTTCACCTTGAACCTATGAAACGTAGATAGAAATGCGTCAATCTTTCTATTTCGCGGAAGACAGACACAAAATGCTGGTGTAACTCAGCAGGTCAGGCAGCGTCTCTGGAGAGAAGGGACGGGTGACGTTTCGGGTCGAGACCCTTCTTCAGACTGAGAGTCAGGGGAGGGGGAAACGAGAGGTACAGACAGTGATGTGGAGAGATGTAGAACAAGTGAATGAAAGACACGCAAAAAAAGTAACGATGATCAAGGAATCAGGCTGTGGGCGAGGTGAAAATGAGTTACAGACAACGAGACTCAACAAGATGACTTTGAAACTTGTACAATGACGTGGGTGGGGGGGGGAGGGATGGAGAGAGAGGGGACCACAAGGGTTACTTGAAGTTAGAGACATCAATATTTCATCTCTTCCTTACAATTTAGTGTTTTGCAAAGACTATAGGAGCAAAGAGGTCCTTCTGCAGTTGTACAGGGCCCTAGTGAGACCGCACCTGGAGTACTGTGTGCAGTTTTGGTCTCCAAATTTGAGGAAGGATATTCTTGCTATTGAGGGCGTGCAGCGTAGGTTTACTAGGTTAATTCCCTGAATGGCGCGACTATCATATGTTGAAAGACTGGAGCGACTAGGCGTGTATACACTGGAATTTAGAAGGATGAGAGGGGATCTTATCGAAACGTATAAGATCATTAAGGGGTTGGACACGTTAGAGGCAGGAAACATGTTCCCAATGTTGGGGGAGTCCAGAACCAGGGGCCACAGTTTAAGAATAAGGGGTACTGATTGAGAACGATCAGCCATGATCACATTGAATGGCAGTGCTGGCTCGAAGGGCTGAATGGCCTCCTCCTGCACCTATTGTCTATTGTCTATTGTCTATTGACTAGTCACTCTTTCAATGTGTGGTGCTGTGACTAATTAACACCCTGCGTGATTCCACAAACCAAAGACAAGGTTTAGTTTAGTTTAGTTTAGTTTTGGAGATATCGTGGAGAAAGGCCCTTCGGCCCCCCGAGTCCACACCGGCCAGCGGTCCCCGCACGCTCACACTGTCCTACGCACACGAGGGACAATTTGCAATTTTTACCAAGCCAATTAACCGACGATCCCGTGCGCCTTCGGGATGTGGGAAGAAACCGGAGCACCCGGAGGAAACCCACTCGGTCACGGGGAGACACTCCGGGCAAACTCTGCGCTGAGGGCACCCGTAGTCGGGATCGCACCGGGGGGGACTCCAGGCGCTGTGAGGCAGCGGTTCTGCCGCCGTGCCGCTGTTGAACCGCTTACACGTGGCGGCTGCCTTTGCGAGCGGAGAGAGGTGTTTGGTACGGCGTTAAATATTAATAGAGGGGATTGGCAGCATGTTCAGGAGAGGTACATGTCCCCAGTTGTACTATATATTCTGTGCGGGGTGCATCTGTGCCAACCTTTCTATTCCCTGCCCGGTTCGGGAGGGCGGTTAATTGGATCGGTTTCTGCACGAAAAGGGGGAGAGGCCAAGGACTGTTTAATTGACAAGTGGGAAACATATTGATCGCGGGGGTGAAGCAAAGGCCATCTTACCACTTGTTCGCTGGTGAGACAAGCAATTGCCTCTTAGTTCAGGAACAAGGGCTTGTCATGCATCCATGCACGGCAAATGGATCGATTGCAATCGTGCATTTAGAAGGATGAGAGGAAATCTTATCGAAACGTATAAGATTATTAAGGGGTTGGACACGTTAGAGGCAGGAAACATGTTCCCAATGTTGGGGGAGTCCAGAACCAGGGGCCACAGTTTAAGAATAAGGGGTCGGGCATTTAGAACGGAGATGAGGAAAAACTTTTTCAGTCAGAGAGTTGTGAATCTGTGGAATTCTCTGCCTCAGAAGGCAGTGGAGGCCGATTCTCTGAATGCATTCAAGTGAGAGCTAGATAGAGCTCTTAAGGATAGCGGAGTCAGGGGGTATGGGGAGAAGGCAGGAACGGGGTACTGATTGAGAATGATCAGCCATGATCACAATGAATGGCGGTGCTGGCTCGAAGGGCCGAATGGCCTCCTCCTGCACCTATTGTCTATTGTCTATTGTCTTTCCGCTGAAATGCATGCTTACCAGCGATCACCCTTTACACTTTAGACTTCAAAGTTTTCAAAGGTCTTTTATTGTCACGCGCACCAATTAAGGTACAGTATTTATTTCACAAAATGCCGGAGTAACTCAGCGGGTCAGGCAGCATCTCAGGAGAGAAAGAATGGGTGACGTTTCGGGTCGAGACCCTTCTTCTCGACCCGAAAAGTCACCCATTCCTTCTCTCTTGAGATGCTGCCTGACCCGCTGAGTTACTCCGGCATTTTGTGAAATAAATACCTTCGATTTGTACCAGCATCTGCAGTTAAGGTACAGTGATATGCTAAGACGGGGAGAACGTGCAAACTCCGTACAGACAGCACCGGTAGTCGGGATCGAACCCGGGTCTCTGGCGTCGTGAGGCAGAAACGCTGCACGGTGGCGCAGCGGTAAAGTTGGTGCCTTATAGCGAATGCAGCGCTGGAGACCCGGGCACGTTCTCCCCGTGACCTGCGTGGGTTTTCTCCGAGATCTTCGGTTTCCTCCCACACTCCAAAGACGTACAGGTTTGTTAATTGGCTGGGTAAATGTAAAGAATTGTCCCTGGTGGGTGTAGGATAGTGTTAATGTGCGGGGATCGCTGGTGGGCGTGGACACGGTGGGCCGAAGGGCCTGTTTCCGCGCTGTATCTCTGAAAACTAAAACTACCAGCTGCGCCACCGTGCCGTCTATATATAATTATCCTTCGCAAGTACCCAGAGGTTGGCATGTTTTGCAATAACTTACATTTAATTGGTGCCAGAAGATTTCATGAGACACTGCAAACAGAGTCAGAGAAAAGTAATCAGGGGAGTGAAAGGTGAAGATTAAAGGATCAATGACCATTGATGGACTAAGTGAAGACTAGAGTGTTGATGGATCGAATATTAAACTCCAGATATCATCGCAATGTCAATACCCCTGATAATGCATCTTACAATTAACATGCAATCGGGTTAACAACAGCGTAAGGATGTCAGAATATCTGTACCAATTCCTCCAGATGTTTAGACTTTAGACTGTAAAGATGCAGCGAGGAAACAGGCCCTTCGGCCCACCGAGTCTGTGCCGACCAGCGATCACGCCTCATGCTAGCACTATCCTACACACAACAAGGGAGCATTTACATTGGTGGCCACCTCTGTCTGGTGGGTCGACAGGAGGTTTACGAGATTGAATAGTGAAAGGCCCGGATAGAGTGGAGAGGATGTTTCCACTAGTGGGAGAGTCTAGGACCAGAGGGCACAGCCTCAGAATAAAAGGTCGTACCTTCAGAAAGGAGATGAGGAGGAATTTCTTTAGTCAGAGGGCGGTGAATCTGTGGGATTCTTTGCCGCAGAAGGCTGTGGAGGCCAAGTCAGTGGATAGTTTCAAGGCGGAGATTTAGTTTTTTTTAGAGATATAGCGCGGAAACAGGCCCTTCGGCCCACCGGGTCCGCGCCGCCCAGCGATCCCCGCACATTAACACTATCCTACACACACTGGGGACAATTTTTACATTTGCCCAGCCAATTAACCTACAAACCTGTACGTCTTTGGAGTGTGGGAGGAAACCGAAGATCTCGGAGAAAACCCACGCAGGTCACGGGGAGAACGTACAAACTCCGTACAGACGGCGCCCGTAGTCAGGATCGAACCTGAGTCTCCGGCGCTGCATTCGCTGTAAGGCGGCAACTCTACCGCTGCGCCACCGTGCCACACAATCTATCCAGATAGATTCTTGATTAGAACGGGTGTCAGGGGGTTACAGCAAAGATAATAGAGCAGAGCAAGATAGACCACTCGACCCTAAAAACCGTAGCACGTCACGGCGCCATTTTAGTAGGCAGAAACTCGCAGAAACATTTAAAAAGAAAAATAACAAAAATCTGTGAATTGATAGATGAGATATATTCTGCATTTTAATGGTATCATCACATATACTGTTCCCCCAAAACACTGAGTACACTGCGAGAGGCAGAGCGAGCGGCGGGTTTTACTTACCAAAATGGCGGACGTTACGCTCCTTTGCGTACTGCACTTCAGTATAGGCGATTTCGATGGAGTGGGTCATCTTGCTCCTCTAGTATCTTAGGGTTACGGGGAGAAAGGCAGGGGGATGGGGTTAGGAGGGAGAGATAGATCAGCCATGATTGAATGGCGGAGTAGACTTGATGGGCCGAATGGCCTAATTCTGCACCAATCATTTATGGACGTGGATCACTGGGACCATTCGGCCCTTCCCATCCATGTTGACCAACATGCCCCATCTACACTAGTCCCACCTCTCTGCGTTTGGTCCGTATTCCTCCAAGCCTTTCCCATCCATCTACCTGTCTCAGTGTCATTTAAATGTAGTGACAGTGACAGACATTCCTGAATATGGGCAGCACGGTGGCGCAGCGGTAGAGTTGCTGCCTTGCAGCGCCAGAGACTCGGGTTCGATCCCGACCACGGGCGCTGTCTGAACGGAGTTTGTACGTTCTCCCCGTGACCTGCGTGGGCTTTCTCCGAGATCTTCGGTTTCCTCCCACGCTCCAAAGACGTGCAGGTCTGTAGGTTAATTGGCCTGGTGTAAGTGTATATTGTCCCTAGTGTGTGTGTGGGGTAGCGTTAGTGCGCGGGGATCGCTGGTCGGCGCGGACCCGTTGGGCCGAAGGGCCTGTTTCCGCGCTGTATCTCTGAACCAAACTAAACTACACTTACTGCTCCACTGCGAATTCTCCTCAAGGCATGTCTACTTTGAAGAAGTTCTCCTCCTCTCTCCTGAGATGATGCCTGACCCGCTGAGTTACTCCAGCATTTTGTGCCTACCTTAAACTAAACATACTGTACCTTATCCCTGCCATCCAGTCCCCACCACAATCCCAAAGTTTTCTGGTTTCGAAATCAACTTGCCAAGGGTTAAAACATCAAATGTAGCCCCAGTAAATAATCTTAAACACAATCAAAATATCTCAATCACACCCGATGCTCAAAGCGAGACAGTCTCGTTATCATGATGAAAGCCTTGCGCTGTTAAGACATGTCAACGAGCAGAATTGAGTGCGAGCTTATAACTCAAATAAGAGGCTCTGAAAATGACAGGTTTCAGTCGATCAGATTTCACAATACTTCTTCTTCTTAAGCCCTTGGCTCCTCTAGGGAGCGTAGGTCATTGACAAATGTCCTCCACCTCACTCGGTTGTTGGCGGTTCTTTCTAGATCACCCCAGTTGAGCCCCACTCCCAGACATTTCTCCCTGGACACCTCTTCTCCAGCTGTTCCTGGGGCCACCTCTTTTCCTTTTTCCTTGGGGGTTCCATATCAGGGCTTGCCTAGTGATGTTTGTGGCAGGTTTTCTGAGGGTGTGTCCAATCCAACTCTATTTTCTCTTTCGAATTTGTAAGTCAATGGGGTCCTGGCTTGTTCTTTCCACAGGTCCACGTTGCTTACTTTGTTTCTCCACCAGATGTTTAGTATTCTCCTGAGGCAGGTGTTAATGAATGTTTGCTGCCTGTTGGTCTCTCTCTCTCTCTCTCTCTCTCTCTCTCTCTCTCTCTCTCTCTCTCTCTCTCTCTCTCTCTCTCTCTCTCTCTCTCTCTCTCTCTCTCTCTCTCTCTCTCTCTCTCTCTCTCTCTCTCTCTCTCTCTCTCTCTCTCTCTCTCTCTCTCTCTCTCTCTCTCTCTCTCTCTCTCTCTCTCTCTCTCTCTCTCTCTCTCTCTCTCCTCTCCCCCCCCCCCCCCCCAATGTTGGGGGAGTCCAGAACAAGGGGCCACAGTTTAAGAATAAGGGGTAGGCCATTTAGAACAGAGATGAGGAAAAACTTTTTCAGTCAGAGAGTTGTGAATCTGTGGAATTCTCTGCCTCAGAAGGCAGTGGAGGCCAATTCTCTGAATGCATTCAAGAGAGAGCTAGATAGAGCTCTTAAGGATAGCGGAGTCAGGGGGTATGGGGAGAAGGCAGGAACGGGGTACTGATTGAGAATGATCAGCCATGATCACATTGAATGGCGGTGCTGGCTCGAAGGGCCGAATGGCCTCCTCCTGCACCTATTGTCTCTCTCTCTCTCTCTCTCTCTCTCTCTCTCTCTCTCTCTCTCTCTCTCTCTCTCTCTCTCTCTCTCTCTCTTTTCTCTTTCTATTACAAGACTGACCCAATATCTTTATCCTGAAAGCGAATTCTTCAACAAGCTATGTTGAATAAACTCGATGGTGGTTGTAAGCTGCCTCAGGAAGGCCAGCATCGTAGTCGAGGACCAGTCTCACTCCAATCTTGCCATCCATCCTTCCTTACATCGTCTGTTGCCGGCCCCGATTTTTTCCGGCTGTTTCTTTCCGCCAGTTTATTCGTTTTAGTTTTAGTTTAGAGATACAGCGCGGAAACAGGCCCTTTCGGCCCACCGGGTCCGCGCCGACCAGCGATCCCCGCACACTAACACTGTCCTACACCCACCAGGCACAATGTTTACATTTATACCAAAGCCAATTAACCTACAAACCTGCACGTCTTTGGAGTGCGGGAGGGAACCGAAGATCTCGGAGAAAACCCACGCAGGTCACGGGGAGAACGTGCAAACTCCGTGCAGACAGCGCCCGTAGTCGGGATCGAACCCGGGTCTCCGGCGCTGCATTCGCTATCCGAAGTTCCGGCCTAATTTTGCCGAACTAGAACGTATGAACTCGTGAGCTTATGAAGATGGAGATTGATCCAGGCAATAAATGGTTAGTGAGAGAAATCACCAACTTTGAAAAGAACCGTCTGACGGTTGCTAGGCAACAACCCCAAAGGCTTTGAGTTTTGGAAAGGCCTTGAATCATAAAGTGCCAGACGGCAAAAAATTAGAAATGCCAAATGCTGGTTTTGAAGTATAATATCATATCATATCATATCATATCATATATATACAGCCGGAAACAGGCCTTTTCGGCCCACCAAGTCCGTGCCGCCCAGCGATCCCCGTACATCAACACTATCCTACACCCACTAGGGACAATTTTTACATTTTACCCAGCCAATTAACCTACATACCTGTACGTCTTTGGAGTGTGGGAGGAAACCGAAGATCTCGGAGAAAACCCACGCAGGTCACGGGGAGAACGTACAAACTCCTTACAGTGCAGCACCCGTAGTCAGGATCGAACCTGAGTCTCCGGCGCTGCATTCGCTGTAAAGCAGCAACTCTACCGCTGCGCTACCGTGCCGCCCTAATATATTTCTTATAGTTTCCTCACATACTCTGGCAAATTCCTTTCAACAAAATCGTTGTGTTGTCAAATTAAAAAAAATTCTCTAGGTATCTGGATTGTACCTGGAGGGTTTGGTTATTTTGATTGTAGGTATTAATCTTCAGTAACGTGTCAAAAAGGTTTTTGTTTCAAATAGATCTGGTCAATCAGTAGGTTATCACACCATATTAGGAATCCTGTAGGCTTTTGATTCCTACAACAGCAAGACCTTGGACGTCTGTCTTTGGTAGGGTTGCCAACTGTCCCGTATTAGCTGGGACATCCCATATTTTGGGCTAGATTGGCTTGTCCCGTACAGGACCGCCCTTGTCCTGTATTAGGCCCGGGGGGCGCTGTTGGCCCGGACACTGTAGGCCCGGACACTGTAGGCCCGGACACTGTAAGCCCGGACACTGTAGGCCCGGACACTGTAGGCCCGGACACTGTAGGCCCGGGGGGCGCTGTAGGCCCAGACACTGTAGGCCCGGACACTGTTGGCCTGGACACTGTAGGCCCGGACACTGTAGGCCCGGACACTGTAGGCCCGGGCACTGTAGGCCCAGACACTGTAGGCCCAGACACTGTAGGCCCGGACACTATAGGCCCGGACACTGTAGGCCCGGAGGCCCGGGCGCCGCCTGACGGTGGTTGCCTAGCAACCCGCCTCCTGGCCCAGGCGGCTGCCATTGGTGGAGTGGGAAGCACTGTACCTCGGCGCACGCGGCAATAAACCAAACTCAATTAAACTAAAGATAAAGCGGTGGAGTGTGGGAATGGCCGCTGTCAATAAACTTATGGCAACATTGAAAATAAATCTCATTGTTGGGCACTTGTCTCAGGTTGATGACCCAATGGTTTATTGCATTGAGTTCCCAAGGGGACTGGTTAAAATAACTGCTCCTAGAAGAATTGTCAGTAAGTCATAACAATTTATTTTTGTGTGTGTGTGTGTGTGTGTGTGTGTGTGTGTGTGTGTGTGTGTGTGTGTGTGTGTGTGTGTGTGTGTGTGTGTGTGTGGCTATGAAGTTGTCGGAATTTAATGCGTAGGAAGGAACTGCAGAAGCTGGTTTAAACCGAAGATAGACACAAAAATTGGAGGAACAGCATCTCATTTTTCGCTTGGGCAGCTTAAACCCCAGCGGTATGAACATTGACAATAGACAATAGACAATAGGTGCAGGAGGAGGCCATTCGGCCCTTCGAGCCAGCACCGCCATTCAATGTGATCATGGCTGATCATTCTCAATCAGTACCCCGTTCCTGCCTTCTCCCCATACCCCCTGACTCCGCTATCCTTAAGAGCTCTATCTAGCTCTCTCTTGAATGCATTCAGAGACTTGGCCTCCAATGCCTTCTGAGGCAGAGAATTCCACAGATTCACAACTCTCTGGCTGAAAGGTTTTTCCTCATCTCCGTTCTAAATGGCCTACCCCTTATTCTTAAACTGTGGCCCCTGGTTCTGGACTCCCCCAACATTGGGAACATGTTTCCTGCCTCTAACGTGTCCAACCCCTTAATAATCTTATACTAAAGTTGATTTCTCTAACTTTAGATAGTTCCTCTGTCCCTCTCTTTCCCCTCCCCCTTCCCAGTTCTCCCACTAGTCTTCCTGTCTCCAACTACATCCTTTCTTTGTCTCGCCCCCCTCCCCTGACATCAGTCTGAAGAAGGGTCTCGACCTGAAACGTCACCCGTTCCTTCTCTCCTGAGATGCTGCCTGACCCGCTGAGTTACTCCAGCATTCTGTGATACCTTCAAAAAGCTGGAGTAACTCAGCGGGACAGGCAGCATCTCTGAAGAAGGGCCTCGACCCGAATCGTCACCCATTCCTTCTCGCCAGAGGAATTTGATGTGTCTTGCAAATTATCAGACAATAATCAGAAAACGCCCAGCAGCAAGAAACTCAACCTCATTAAACAATCGCGTTAGATAGAGGCAGTTCTATGATAGCGTTTCACCTTTGAGAATCGGTTTTAATTCTGTTGTGGTGGAAAAGGCGTTAAAATCCTTAGATTTCTGGTGCTTTGCAATATACTGTAGGGACATACGGATTAGCGGGGGGGTCTGTAGTTTAGTTCAGTTTATTATTTTATTTTAGAAATACAGCGCGGAAATAGGCCTTTCCGGTCCGCGCCGACCAGCGATCCCCGCACACTAACACTACCGTACACACACCAGGGAATGATTTACAATTTTACCGAAGCCAATTAACCTACCAATCCGCACGTCTTTGGAGTGTGGGAGGAAACCGGAAGCACCCGGAGAAAACCCACGCGGGTCACGGGGAGAACGTACAAACTCTGTACAGACAGCGCACGTAGTCGGGATGGAACCCGGGTCTCCGGCGCTGCAAGCGCTGTAAGGCAGCAACTCTACCGCCGCGCCACCGTGCCTTTGTGGGAGCTAATGATGGATTATACCAAGATTATACCCGACATTACTAATAGTACGTGATTCCTTCTGAGCTTTTGGAGAAACGACTAACAGTTGTGAAACGACCAACAGAATTGGATTATCACAACTCCAACGTTATGTGCAGGAAGAAACTGCAGATGCTGGTTTAAAGTAAGGCACCAAAATGCTGGAGTAACTCAGCGGGACGGGCAGCATCTCTGGAGAGAAGGAACTGGTGACGTTTCGGGTCGAGACCCTTCCTCAGATGTTCTGATACCTCTTGCATTCCTTCGTAGATCTGCCTCAGTTTCGGGCACCATGTATTGGGAAAGATGTTGTCATAAGGTCATAAGTGATAGGAGTAGAGTTAGGCCATTCGGCCCATCAAGTCCATTCCGCCATTCAATCACGGCGGATCTATCTCTCCCTCCTAACCCCATTCTCCTGCCTTCTCCTGCCATAACCTCTGACACCTGAAATATCATGTTGTCAAGCTGGAAAGAGAAAAATTACGAGGATGTTGCCAGGACTAGAGGGTGTGAGCTACAGGGAGAGGTTGGGGCAGGCTGGATCTCTATTCCTTGGAGCGCAGGAGGATGAGGGTTGGTCTTATAGAGGTGTACAAAATCATGAGAGGAATAGATCGGGTAGACGCACAGAGTCTCTTGCCCAGAGCAGGGGAATCTAGGACATAGGTTTAAGGTGAAGGGGAAAAGATTTGATAGGAACCTGAGGAGTAACTATTTTGCACAAAGGGTGGTGGGTGTGTGGAACGAGCTGCCGGAGGAGGTAGTTGAGGCTGGGACTATAGCGACGTTTAAGAAAGATTTGGACAGGTACATGGCTGCAAGTGTTCAGTGTGAAGGTGTCCTGGCCACTTCCAACTAATCACTCGAGGGAGGGGTCAGTTGGACATTAAGTCAAGTCAAGTCAAGTCAATTTTATTTGTATAGCACATTTAAAAACAACCCACGTTGCAATTTGAAAAGTCCGGGAGCAGAGCAAGGACGCCCGTTGGCTGAGCAGTAAAGTAAGTGCTAATCACAGTTGAACAGGCAGTTTAAAAAGAGCGCCAAAAGGAAGCTAGTAGTCAATTTGAAAAGTCCGGGAGCAGAGCAAGGACGCCCGTTGGCTGAGCAGTAAAGTAAGTGCTAGTTTAAGTGAGAAGTCAGGTAAATTGGACAATCAGGCAATTTAATTGGTGATATAAGCAATACTTGCAAAAGGGTGCAGCCCTGTTCAGGTGCAGCCCAGTGAGGGAAAAGTGCCCAGTGAGAGAAAAGTGCGAGTCTTTGGCGAGGAGGCTGAGGTGAGGAGGATACGATTGTTTTAAGCCAGAGCTGGTTATAGGCACAAGGTGATGGCGGAAAAGTTGGTGCGGTGTGTTTCCTGCAGGATGTGGGAAGACAGGGACGTCGCTGGAGCTTCTGGGAGCTACACCTGCAAGAACTGTGTCCAGGTGCAGCTCCTGAAGGGACGTGTGGTGGAGTTGGAGAGGCAGTTGGATGACCTCAGGGCCATCCGAGAATGCGAGAGTTTCCTCGACAGGACCTATTGTGAGGCTGTCACGCCAAGGGTCCAGGTCGAGCGAAGGTGGGAGACTGTTTCAGGGGGGAGTGGACGTGGACTACAGGAGACCCCAGTGGCTGTGCCTATTGCAAATAGGTATACCCTCTTGGGAACTGTCGGGGCAGAAGACGTTTCCAGTCCGAGTGGCGGACCTGTTGGCAAGGATACTCGACAGGGGAGACCGAAGTCTGGAAGAGCCGTAGTGGTCGGTGACTCCATAGTCCGAGGGACGGACAGAAGATTCTGTGGCAGCAGGAGGGACTTGAGGATGGTCTGTTGCCTCCCTGGTGCCAGGGTTCAACACATCACAGACCGGCTTCAGAAAATCCTAGTGAGGGAAGGCGATCAACCTGAAGTCGTTGTGCACGTGGGCACGAATGACGTCGGGCGGAAGAGGAAGGAGGTGCTACAGCGGGAGTTTAGAGAGTTGGGAAAAGCACTGAGAAGTAGGACGTCGAAGGTAGTTATCTCTGGACTGCTACCGATACCTCGTGCTGGTGAGGCCAGGAACAGAGAGATAGAGGGTATGAATTTATGGCTGAGGGGCTGGTGCAGAGAGCAGGGATTTAGATTTCTGGACCACTGGGATCTCTTCTGGGCTAGGGGTGACTTGTACAAAAGGGACGGGTTGCATCTTAACAGCAGGGGGACAAACATTCTGGCAGGCAGGTTTGCTAGTGTGACACCTGTGGCTTTAAACTAAGTAGTGGGGGGGAGGGGTTAACAAATTGTGAATATGAAGATGAGGTAAAAAGGAATACAGGAGATATTGCAAAAGACTCTCGGAAGAATGGGAACAGAAGTTCTAGAGCGGAAAAGAAATTAAGGGCAGGGCCAATTGTGAACGATGTGAGAGGGGAGGTAAATACAGAAGTTAAAGTGTTGTACTTAAATGCGCGTAGTATAAAAAATAAAGTGGATGAGCTTGAGGCTCAGTTAGTCATGGGCAAGTATGATGTTGTAGGGATCACTGAGACATGGCTACAAGAGGACCAGGGCTGGGAACTGAATATTCAAGGGTACACAACGTATAGAAAAGACAGACAGGTGGGCAGAGGGGTGGGGTTGCTCTGATGGTAAGGAATGATATTCATTCCCTTGCAAGGGGTGACATAGAATCAGGAGATGTTGAATCAGTATGGATAGAAATGAGAAATTGTAAGGGTAAAAAGACCCTAATGGGAGTTATCTATAGGCCCCCAAACAGTAGCCTCGACATAGGGTGCAAGTTGAATCAGGAGATAAAATTGGCGTGTCACAAATGTAATGCTACGGTGGTTATGGGAGATTTCAACATGCAGGTAGACTGGGAAAATCAGGTTGGAAATGGACCCCAGGAAAGAGAGTTTGTAGAGTGCCTTCGAGATGGATTCTTAGAACAGCTTGTACTGGAGCCTACCAGGGAGAAGGCAATTCTGGATTTAGTGTTGTGTAATGATCCTGATCTGATAAGGGGACTAGAGGTAAAAGAGCCATTAGGAGGCAGTGATCACAACATGATAAGTTTTACTCTGCAAATGGAAAGGCAGAAGGGAAAATCGGAAGTGTCGGTATTACAGTATAGCAAAGGGGATTACAGAGGCATGAGGCAGGAGCTGGCCAAAATTGATTGGAAGGAGGCCCTAGCAGGGAAGACGGTAGAACAGCAATGGCAGGTATTCCTGGGAATAATGCAGAGGTTGCAGGATCAATTTATCCCAAAGAGGTGGAAAGACTCTAAGGGGAGTAAGAGACACCTGTGGCTGACAAGGGAAGTCAGGGACAGCATAAAAATTAAGGAGAGGAAGTATAACATAGCAAAGAAGAGTGGGAAGACAGAGGATTGGGACTCTTTTAAAGAGCAACAAAAGTTAACTAAAAAGGCAATACGGGGAGAAAAGATGAGGTACGAGGGTAAACTAGCCAATAATATAAAGGAGGATAGCAAAAGTTTTTTTAGGTACGTGAAGAGGAAAAAAATAGTCAGGGCAAATGTGGGTCCCTTGAAGACAGAAGCAGGGGAATTTATTATGGGGAACAAAGAAATGGCAGACGAGTTAAACCGTTACTTTGGATCTGTCTTCACTGAGGAAGATACACACAATCTCCCAAATGTTCTAGGGGCCGGAGAACCTTGGGTGATGGAGGAACTGAAGGAAATCCACATTAGGCAGGAAATGGTTTTGGGTAGACTGATGGGACTGAAGGCTGATAAATCCCCAGGGCCTGATGGTCTGCATCCCAGAGTACTTAAGGAGGTGGCTCTAGAAATAGTGGAAGCATTGGAGATCATTTTTCAATGTTCTATAGATTCAGGATCAGTTCCTATGGATTGGAGGATAGCAAATGTTATCCCACTTTTTAAGAAAGGAGGGAGAGAGAAAACGGGTAATTATAGACCAGTTAGTCTGACATCAGTGGTGGGGAAGATGCTGGAGTCAATTATAAAAGACGAAATTGCTGAGCATTTGGATAGCAGTAACGGGATCATTCCGAGTCAGCATGGATTTACGAAGGGGAAATCATGCTTGACAAATCTACTGGAATATTTTGAGGATGTAACTAGGAAAATTGACAAGGGAGAGTCAGTGGATGTGGTGTACCTCGACTTTCAGAAAGCCTTCGACAAGGTCCCACATAGGAGATTAGTGGGCAAAATTAGGGCACATGGTATTGGGGGTAGGGTACTGACATGGATAGAAAATTTGTTGACAGACAGAAAGCAAAGAGTGGGGATAAATGGGTCCCTTTCGGAATGGCAGGCAGTGACCAGTGGGGTACCGCAAGGTTCGGTGCTGGGACCCCAGCTATTTACGATATACATTAATGACTTAGACGAAGGGATTAAAAGTACCATTAGCAAATTTGCAGATGATACTAAGTTGGGGGGTAGTGTGAATTGTGAGGAAGATGCAATAAGGCTGCAGGGTGACTTGGACAGGTTGTGTGAGTGGGCGGATACATGGCAGATGCAGTTTAATGTAGATAAGTGTGAGGTTATTCACTTTGGAAGTAAGAATAGAAAGGCAGATTATTATCTGAATGGTGTCAAGTTAGGAGGAGGGGGAGTTCAACGAGATCTGGGTGTCCTAGTGCATCAGTCAATGAAAGGAAGCATGCAGGTTCAGCAGGCAGTGAAGAAAGCCAATGGAATGTTGGCCTTCGTAACAAGAGGAGTTGAGTATAGGAGCAAAGAGGTCCTTCTACAGTTGTACAGGGCCCTGGTGAGACCGCACCTGGAGTACTGTGTGCAGTTTTGGTCTCCAAATTTGAGGAAGGATATTCTTGCTATGGAGGGCGTGCAGCGTAGGTTCACTAGGTTAATTCCCGGAATGGCGGGACTGTCGTATGTTGAAAGGCTGGAGCGATTGGGCTTGTATACACTGGAATTTAGAAGGATGAGGGGGGATCTTATTGAAACATATAAGATAATTAGGGGATTGGACACATTAGAGGCAGATAACATGTTCCCAATGTTGGGGGAGTCCAGAACAAGGGGCCACAGTTTGAGAATAAGGGGTAGGCCATTTAGAACGGAGATGAGGAAGAACTGTTTCAGTCAGAGGGTGGTGAAGGTGTGGAATTCTCTGCCTCAGAAGGCAGTGGAGGCCAGTTCGTTGGATGCTTTCAAGAGAGAGCTGGATAGAGCTCTTAAGGATAGCGGAGTGAGGGGGTATGGGGAGAAGGCAGGAACGGGGTACTGATTGAGAGTGATCAGCCATGATCGCATTGAATGGCGGTGCTGGCTCGAAGGGCTGAATGGCCTACTCCTGCACCTATTGTCTATTGTCTATTGTCTATTGACAGGTTTGGAGGGATATGGACCAAGCGCAGGCAGGTGGGACTAGTGTAGATGGGAGTTGTTGGCCGGTGTGGGCAAGTTGGGCCGAAGGGGCTGTTTCCACTCTGTATCATTCTATGACTCTATGGCAACGCACGACCTATCATTTGAAGGACATTGTGGAAACGCTAATAAATGCTTGATTTACCAGCGACACATACACCGATCAGCCAAAACATTATGACCACTGACAGGCAAAGTGAATACATTGATTATCTTGTTACAAAGGCACCTGTCAAGGGGTGGGATATATTAGGCAGCAAGTGAACAGTCAGTTCTTGAAGTTGATGTGTTGGATGCAGGAGAATGGGCAGGAGTAAAGACCCGAGCGACTTTGACAAGGGCCAAATTGTTCTGGCCAGACGACTGGGTCAGAACATCTCTGAAACGGCAAGGCTTGTGGGGTGCTCCCGGTCAGCAGTGGTGAGTACCTACCGACAGTGGTCCGAGGAGGGACAAACCACAAACCGGAGACAGGCAGGGTGTTGGGCGCCCAAGGCTCATCGATGCGCGAGGGCAACGAAGGCTATCCCATCTGGTCCGAACCGACAGAAGGTCGACTGTGGCACAAGTCACAGAAAATGTTAACGGTGGTGACGGGAGGAATGTGTCACAATACACAGTGCATCGCACCCTGCTGTGTATGGGGCTGCACACGGAGGACCAACAGCATATTGGGCAGGTGGGCATAATGTTTTGGCTGGTATCACAAAATGCTGGAGTAACTCAGTAGGTCAGGCAGCATCTAGGAGAGTAGGAATGGGCGACGTTTCGGGTCGAGTCCCTTCTTCAGACTGAAGGGTCTCGACCCGAAACGTCACCCATTCCCTCTCTCCTAGATGCTGCCTGACCCGCTGAGTTACTCCAGCATTTTGTGATACCTTCGATGTGAGCCAGCATCTGCAGTTATTTTCCTACACATAATGTTTTGGCTGATCGGTGTATAACCTGAAAAATCAATGAATAAAAATAATATTAAAAATAGCTGGGTGTGATTTATAAACCAAGAGACATAAATTCCAGTTCAGACTCATTAAAATCATCGGTTCTTTCTCAGAGTGATTGCTTTTTTAACGCACAAGCGAATATGTGACTAACTGCAGCATATTTTCCTTTGCTGAGAGATGATAATTCAATGCATTTTCCACTTTGGTGTTGTTGTAAATAATAGAGAGATCGCAGGGCTAAAAAATGCAATGCATCGTTGAGATGAAATGCCCCGACTTCGCTGATTCAGCACTAACATGGGGAAGCGGATTTATAATGTCCCGGGCTTGGCTTTGTCCCATTGCATCGCACGGAGAGTCAAGCTGGAGAAATCCCCACAACTCCCACACGGCACTTATATCAATTTTAAAGAACAGGGCACAGAGAGCGCCTGTTGGCGCGGCGGGTAAGGCTGCTGCCTTACAGCGCCAGGGACCCGGGTTCCATCCCGACTATGGGCGCCGCCTGTACGGAGTTTGCACGTGACCCACGCGGGTTTTCTCCGGGCGCTCCGGTTTCCGTCCACACTCGGGTTTGTAGGTTAATTGGCTTCTGTAAAAAATGGTCAATGGTTCCCTAGTGCGTGTAGGGTAGTGTTAATGCACGGGGATCGCCGGTCGGCCCGGACTCGGTGGGCCGAAGGGCCTGTTTCTGTGCTGTATCTCTAAACAAAACTAAGCGAAACCCGCGTGGGTTTTCTCCGGGCGCTCCGGTTTCCTCCCACACTCCAAAGACGTGCGGGTTTGTAGTAGGTTCTCCACATTCCCTAGTGTGCAGGGAGTGGAATAGCATAGAACTCGTGTGAACGGGTGATCAATGCTGGGCATGGACTTGGTGAACCGAAGGGCCTCGTTTCGTGCTGCATCTCTCTAAGAAAATTATCAGGGGTCGATTAATTCAGAGGACATGGATTTAGGGTAGACTAGACCAAGTGGACCCGTTGGGCCCAAACCTCTCCTGCATTGGTGCAGCACCCTCTCCCCTCCCTCCCTCCCTCCCTCCCTCCCTCCCTCTCTCCCTCCCTCCCTCCCTCCCTCCCTCCCTCCCTAGGAGACAGATTTAAACTTTAAAATGTGAATAACTTAAAAAATATAACACCGATTTCAATGAAACTTCTTCCATCAGCACCAAAGGGATGACGGTGAGTAAGGTGGGCCTAAAATTGTCGCGCTGTCGTGTACCGTTTTGGCTGTAGTTCAGGAACAAACAAACAAACAAACGAGAGCTTTAGTCTATAGATAGTAGCTCAAGACATTGCCACCCTCTCCCCTGACTCTCAGTCTGAAGAAGGGTCTCGACCTGAAACGTCACCCATTCCTTCTCTCCAGAGATGCTGCCTGTCCCGCTGAGTTACTCCAGCACTTTGTGTCGATCTTCGGTGTAAACCAGCACCTGCAGTTCCTTTCCACACATACCTCATTGTATATATATATATATATATATACACACCGATCAGCCAAAACAATATGACCACCGACAGGCGAAGTGAATAACATTGGTTATCGTGTTGTTACAATGGCACCTGTCAAGGGGTGGGATATATTAGGCAGCAAGTAAACAGTCAGTTCTTGAGGTTGACGTGTTGGATGCAGGAGAAATGGGCAGGAGTAAAGACCCGAGCGACTTTGACAAGGGGCCAAATTGTCATGGCCAGACGACTGGGTCAGAGCATCTCTGAAACGTCAAGGCTTGTGGGGTGCTCTCGGTCAGCAGTGGTGAGTACCGACCGACAGTGGTCCGAGGAGGGACAAACCACAAACCGGCGACAGACAGGGTGTTGGGCGCCCAAGGCTCATCGACGCGCGAGGGCAACGAAGGCTATCCCGTCTGGTCCGAACCGACAGAAGGTCGACTGTGGCACAAGTCACAGAAAATGTTAACGGTGGTCACGGGAGGAATGTGTCACAATACACAGTGCATCGCACCCTGCTGCGTATGGGGCTGCACACGGAGGACCAACAGCATATTAGGCAGGTGGGCATAATGTTGTGGCTCATCAGGTCATAACCTTTTGGCTGATCGGTGTATATATATATATATATAGATGTACCTTTATTACAATTGCCACAGCCGCGAGATGTTATAGACACTGCACAACAGAGGCATATTCTCGTAAGTAATGCAAGGAATGATTACAGGAGAGAATAACAGATTACTTTTCATGAGAATTATCAATTATTTATGAGTTATAACCATTGCGCCTCTAATATACTATGAGCCTGGTATTATAAGTGACAAGATTGTACATGTTCAGATGAATCATTAATAGAGCCAGCATCATTATTGTATCTGCTCTTTAATGGTAACGAGGGGCTTTTCCTATTCTGTCACCGATGTTATTGTGCACCGTGATCCATATTCTGTCACATTTCTGATTACATTCGCTAATAAATTCCCCGGGATATATTTGTCGGCAATTGATTTATACACAATTTAATGGCAATATAAATCACAGTTTAAAAAAAACACCCCAGGATTTAATGGGTTTTCCCTGCTCTCTCTCTCTCTCTTGTGTTACAGCGTCTTAGAGTCGTAGAGTGATACAGCGTGGAAACAGGCCCTTCGGCCCACCTTGCCCACACCGGC